>NC_092819.1:88200339-88447839 GCF_023375885.2 Dermacentor andersoni
CAAAAGACAGTCGCCATCACCTTTCCGGCTGAACAAACAGTATTTGCCTTTTTTGGAGCACCTTCATCAGGCCCACTCAATTGCTTTGACTGCTGTTTAGACTCTGGAGTGTAATGATGTATCCGCATCTCGTCAACCGTCACAAATCGACGCCAAAAGTTCTGCGGATTGCGATTAAGCATCGATAAACACTGCTTCGAGATGTCTGCCCTCGTCTGCCTTTGGTCGATCGTCAGCATTCGCGGCACCCAACGTGCATAGACCTTCTACATGTGCAATTTCTCATGAAAAACATTCTGAAGTTTCTCTGCCGGCATGCCTACCATTTCAGCTATCTCACGTAACTTCACTCGGTGGTCTTCCATGGCAATTCCATGAAATTTCGATGCCATTTCTGGCATGGTGACCTCCTCTGGACACACAGGACGGGCTTCATCTTGGGTTGAAGTTCGGCCACGTTTGAATTTAGTAATGGTACAAAGTCTCCACGAACATCGCTCAACTCGGCTTTAATTTGGGCAGCCGTCCAGTGTTCTAAATAAAAATGTTTGATCAATGCCCGAAATTCACCTTTTTTTCCATTTTGGCGGGAATCACCGAACAGCTGAGTGCCTATGGCTGTCGGAAACTTACTAAATATCGGTACCAGCGTAAAAAAGTTCTGCCGCCATATGAAGGGTGCTCCTCGCGCGCCACCTAGAAGAAAACAGGATTGTGCTGACATCTCTAGTATTTTTACTATACTTATCAAACGACCCTCGTAAATTCGCAGAAGTGTGGAACTGAGTTTTCATATAACGTCAGTAACTGTGCGCCGACGCATGATGTGCCTTTTCGAGTAATGGTTCCTTGCCTTTTGGAGTCACACAACATGTATTGATCATGTTGTCGCTACTGAACCCCCCCCCCCTAGTCGCCCCCCCCCCCCAATTTTTATCATGACGATAATAATGATTTCTTACGACCTCAGGCCATTGCGCACTAAGAGGTATTTGCCCCTGTCAATCGCCCTAAACATCACAGAAAACATTACAGTGGCCCCTATAACTCGGAATATGCAACCCGAACACCATAAAGGCAGTCGCGCTGCACGTGCATTGGCACTATACCGAGCATACGGCAACGACCGCGACACTTTCTATACAGACGCCGCTTGCTAGTCCGACATTACAGCTAAAGTGGTAGCGGCGGCTGACTGGATGGCCGAAACAGTACTATCAGTCACAATACGGATCGGCAACTGCACGGAAGCGGAAGACTATGCCATAGCTCTCGCCATCAGCGCACAACCCTAAGGTAAGATAATATATATTCTTACAGATTCCCAGCAAGCATGTAGAAACTATGCACAAGGCCGCATTTCCCCGACGGCTCATAAATTGCTACACAAGAACCAACATATCCCACTAGATCACCTAGTTTGGACACCTGGGCATGCGTCTCTCCCTGGCAATGAGCGCATTCAGGCGGCAGCCCGAGGCCTCATTCTCCGGGCGCCGGTGGAAGGCCAGTCCGACCCAGACAACGTGGAAAAGATACCACCAACATATATGTATATACTACAACACTACCGACTATCCCGCAGAACGTTCTCTCCGATACACGAGAAACTAAACCGTGCAGCTACAGCCGCTTGGCGCGAGCTCCAAGGTAATACGTCCCCCACCCTTGCTCTCCGCCACCCTTTTCACCCTACAAATATTCCGACAAATGTCCTTTCTGTGGACGACAACCAAACCTCTATCATTCTACGTGGGAATGCTCCAAACCGCCAGGCCTTCCTGGAATACACAAGGCTTCCCCATACCAGTGGGAATCCGCTCTTTCCAGCACAGGCTTAGACGACCAGCGATACCTGATTGACCGGGCCAGCCGGATACCAGCAGAAAATTGGGTTCTGGGCTGAGCGCCCCACCCTCTCGGACTTCATTGCAAAATAACAAATAAAGTTTTCTAGTGCTACTGCCAAAGATCGAGTACCACAGACAAAAGTAAATTGGCAAACATTTTTATTGCTCCATAAATAAAAAAGCTAAATATAAGGATTATGATTAAACAGCCATATGCGGTGCATATAATTTTCGGGATTTAGTTCAAAGTAGCAAAACAAAATATAACAAAATTCTAACAATAAGGTTAGCACTTTATTTTGCCGAAGACATGAATGAAACATTCTATAGAATCGCACACGTTAATGCGCGTGGGCTCCAGCATAAACTTGCGGAAACAACAGCACAGAAACAGAATAGGTGGAACTGATGAGATTATCGTTATTATTTTATTTTGTTCAACAAGTGAAGTGCCAAGCCGGAATTTGCCCTTCAGCTTTAAGCGTACGCTACAATCCCGGCGAATCCAATGATTACGTCATCGAAATACACAAAGGGAATATTTTGGGCGCATTCATGACATGGCACGAAAGGCGAAATGTCTGCAGGGTGCAAACGTCCCCGTTGCTTTTATCGAGTTTATTTGTGTCTCCCGCTAGCACGAGTAGATAAATTATTTATGAGCATAGAATATCGGCGAGTATAAGATTAGGAGCAAACTAAATGGTGGGGCTTCGTTCTGCCCGGGCAGCCTTCGCCGCCACCGCACGTTCACGTATTGGCACTGCGAGGTCCCTAGAGAATTGAACTGCAGCGTAATGCTGGGCCACTCACCACATCCCTTTTCGTCGGAGCCTTCCGGGCAATCCCGCCGTCCATCGCATATGAACTGTCGGCGCACGCAGTGCCTTCCCTGTCCATTGCAAGGGAAGTGGCCCTCGGGACAGGAGTTCTTTGCGGGCGCTCCGGTCGCAGCAGCGCCTGATGAAAGCACTGTGAAATAGAAAGAAAGGGAGATAGAGAGGGAAGCTTTAATGGAAAAAAGCTGCACGTGTAGGTCTGAGCTACGTGCCTCTGACCTGCTACTTCACGCTGAGGGAGGGTTCTATAGAGGACCGACATGATGAGGAGGAAAGAAGTGAAGGTCATTATGGGAGCTGCACAGTTTGTACTGCTTGTGCGCAACGTGTATGTGCAAGCTTTACGGCATGTTCACATTCGAGGACGGCATCGATGCTATACTGGAGCGTAGCTAGTACATGGTCTATGGCGTTCATAATTTGAGCAGCCATTCTCGCCACTGGCACTCTTTGCGACAGAGCATCAACTACAAGAAAATTCAGTTGCGATTTATCGATAAATTCGAGAGAAATTCGTTAGCATTTATCTGCGTTAGCATCTGTCTCTCCGAGGTGCTGTATTCATGATTTAAGCAGCGTTCGCCACGCTGCCAAGTGTTGCTCCCCTTGTCTCTCAGAGGAGCGAAGTGCGGCTGACGGTGGTTCGGAGCAGACCACGGTCATTTGCGCCACACACACGCATTTGACAACACGCACACACACACACACACACACACACACACACACACACACACACACACACACACACACACACACACACACACACACACACACACACACACACACACACACACACACACACACACACACACACACACACACACACACACACACACACACACACACACACACACACACACACACACACACACACACACACACACACACACGCACACGCACACGCACACGCACGCACACACACGCACGCACGCACACACACACACTTTTTCCCAGTTGGGCACTCCTACCGCTAATTCATTAGCGGTAGGAGTGCTAACTCAGGGTTTTTTACGCGCCAAAGCCACGATGTGATTATGAGGCACGCCGTAGTGGAGGACTACGAATTTTGACCACCTGGGCCGCTATTTTGTAGCGATGCCTTATGCTTTATTCTATGCTATTCCTACCATCCACGACACACGGCCGCCTGATCCCGTTGATAATGTGGGTAGACCGTCGCTCTGACCACTGGCCAAGCGCGAAAAGCCTGAAAAAGCATAGAATCGGAAAAGGCATCGCTACAAAATACCGGCCCTGGGCTGCTTCAGCCTGCAACGCCATGCACGGTACGCAGGCGTTTGCGCAATTATCGACCGTAGAAATTCTCCCCCTTCGATCCCGCGCCTTCGGCTTTGCAGGGAAACGCCCAATTCACAACGTAACGTACGACCGAGAGCGATGGAAACACACAATCGTTCATCGCGTCCAAGCATACACACGTGTTTTCTTTGTTTCCACACATTCGGTAAATACATCAATAAAAACTGCTGCCATCAGCTGAAAACATTGCCTTCCTCACCGCTGCGCTTTGAGCTTGCGGTCGAGATTACAAAACTTTCATTTTGACAACAGCATCCATCAATATAAACATTTTATTGTCATAACTAACCTAACTTCTGAAACGCCTCACGTAGTTTACTCAAATTTTCAATAAAGTGGTAGTTTGGTGGTGTGCGATTTTTATCACATTTTCTTAAACCCGTGCGGTTTCTCCAGATGCTGTGAAGGACGAAGAGAAAGAACAAGCTGTGAGGTATACTTTCTTGCCCTGTAGCTAAGTAACGAATACCGTGTGATGTTAGCGGCAATTCATTAATAGTTCTATGCATAACATCCCCAAAAAAGATTGCACTCCAACACGTGATTTATAGATTCTGGTTTCTTGCAAAGTAAACAGTTAGTATATCACGGTGAATACTGCCCGTTTTTTCTTCTAGCCATGTTTCTTACAGGCAAGGTAATAGCATGTAGATTTTAAAATATATGTGTTCACTCCTCCTGGCACCATCATTCGTTTCACATGCTTAAGCACATCTTCCGCTTGCCCTTCGCCGTACAGTAACAGATACAATGGTTCTGGGAACCTACCCTATTATAATTTCGAGCTTATCCGCTTACGTGTCTCAGCAGCCAAATATTCTATCAAAAAGTTGTAGTTTAAACATCTAAATGCCACGACAACTTCACGTAGAAATTAACTCGCTGCGTAACACCCACCCTCCCTCATCAAGGTAACAAAGTTAGGTATGACATTGCTCAACCGGACTTCAGTAACTGTTCGCAAGAAGGTATTTGTCGTACCCCGTAAGAACAAAATCTAGAAAGCAGTTGCTTTAAGAATAAGTTCGGTAATGACAAGCCCCCATGAGCTAACTTGCGAAACAATTTTTTTCCTGCTTATTTTTTCATGTTATGACTGACACGCAAACACAGGGAATGCTCTATGTAATTTCTTACAATTGATCCGGGAACCGCTCAGGACTTGCATGAGGTACCACGGCTTGCTCACCAAGAAGATTGTTCAAATGGCCGCACGTGCAAATATTTAGAGGTAAGGCTCAGTCGACTTAACAGTTTGGGCTTTCCATTTTTCCAATGACCGTGCCACAAACTGACAGGAATACTCAGGTTTATATTAGTGTCTGTCATTTCACAAAACGAACGCGTAATTGTCATAGCAGTTCGAACACTCTCCTTATGAGAGAAGAAGACAAGGACATCAGCAGCGTATTCTAATAAACGCACATCGCGCCCTTCTAGGCTGAAGCCACGCGCATCGGGTCTGTAAATAATTTTTTTTTCATAGAGCCTCCAGATATATCGCGAACAAAAGAGGTCAGCCCCTGACGAACAGAGGAATGCACTTTAATCCTTTCAGTTAGCTCATGGTTGATAATGGGGTTAGTTGGACAGTTATTACATGTCATTTTAACTGATAACTCTTTCTAACTTTAACTATCTTATCAGTGATCTAACTCCAACATAATCAAGAATTGAAAACAGGAGATTGCGACATAATCTGTCGACTGCCTTTTCAAAAGCAATTTATAACACAGCGGCTTTTCCTAAAATGTGCGTTACACGACCGCAGGTCTGATGCGGTCATATTAAAGCACCAATAACCCCTTGTAGTCTTCGGGCAAATATCCTCATTAAAACTTTATAATCTACACTTGTCAGCATAATTGGCCTGTAGCCTGTAACTCTGTCAGTTTATTGGTGTCATCACTTTTCGGTATCAAGACTGCATGCACTCTTTTAAAAGACGGTGGCAGACGACCTTCTTGATACGCCTCACTAAAAAAAACACGTTCGAATACGACGGCTATCTGCGAGGCTAAGGTTTTTAGAACGCTGCCGTTATGCTGCCGGGTCCTGGCGATTTTCCAGGGTTAAGGTCTTCAATTGCCATTTCAATCTTCTCTGCAGTGATATATAATCATAATCTGTCTGTTTCTTCGCCGTCTAATCTATGTAGAGAGGTTAGAAAAAGGCTCTCATACCCAGGCTTGCTCCCTACTCTGCACTTGAAGAGCTCTCTGTAGTATTCTTTAAAGGCATTATTAATTTATTCTGCAAATCCTCGCATTTTTATTCAATTTCAACTATTTCGTTTCTTCGCGCTCACTTTTTCTCAGTTTCTAAAGACGCTTTGTCGGCATTTCATCAGCCAAGATCATTTCCGTTCGTGCGCGAACAAGTGCGCCACGGTATTTTCCCATGTTGATAGCCTCAGTTTTATTCTTTGTTTCTCTTATTTCTTCGATAAAGGTGCCTGGAGTTAGTTTGATCATCCACCAATACCATAGCGTTTTTTTTTTCAGGTTATTTATTTCTTGGCGCTCTACAAAACGTATTTCTACTGCCCGCTCTATGGCGTTCACCTTTACGGCGTCCTTAAACATGTCTCATTGCTCACCCCATTCTCTCTCACAGTAACTTATTGCTTCAGCAGTTTCTATTGCTACACATTTTGAAATTGATCGTGCTTTAAGAGTTTCGCGTTGAACTGCCATGTTTCCCACTTCATTCTAGCTTTTACGGTGACCTTTTTACCTGTCGTGAAGGCTACTAAACAATGGTCGCTAAATGCTATGTTCGGCACTTTGTCTTCATTTTACAGTGTGGTAATTTCTTGCTAAAGGTAAGCTCTGTCTCAGCTTGCATGTTTATTGCTTTGAAAATGCGTTTAATGTCCAGTATTGCCTCCATTCGCGTTATTGAGAATGCCCTCCAGCAAGACTTTTCCGATGGCGCCACTCGGGAACACAATGCTCTTATCAGGGCAGTATCTATCACTCGAACGATCGTCCCCGTTCAAAAGGCAATTGAAATCTGCTAACAAACTCAAACATCTTTATGTTTTCATGTACTGCCATATTTCTTGAAAGAAAAAAAACACAGCTGGTCATTCACTTTTGTTGGTGCGTACACATATGATATTCGGAATTCCATGTTGCAATATACACAAATTTGGAGGGCGCCTAAGCTTCGGCTGTAAGAGTAGAACGCAATAAGATTCAAAGATCCCTGACTGCTTCTCACGCTTTCCGGCAACTGAAGCTTATGTAACCCTAATGTTTACCAGGATATGCACGAAGGCGAGCTTCTGGTAGAAACGCGGCTTCTTGCGTGTGTCGTGGATGCGCGGAGGCGAACGCCTTCTGGACGGTTTTGCAGGGAATTCCGTGCGCTGCTCTATGAATAGTATAAACACTGCAAAAGGGGTTTCTCTTTTAGCTTCCTCACAACAAAATGATGTTTTCGCGTATATTCGAATTACAATTCGACGCTATCGTCTTTGTAGGTTGTGTGTAAACTGTAATTTATTATTTTTCTGACGCACATTACTTTGAAAAATTCAATTAGTTCATTAACGTCTTTGCGCAACACGGAGGGCCTGCGTCGTTGGGTATGATTGGTTCGGAATATTTTTGTGCTTGAGAGAAGGTCGACGCAGGACGCTGACGCTGGATTTTCTGCTGTGCGTTAAAATCGCACAACACGAAGCGTCCACTCTGACAACTTATACTGTTTCTTCCACTATACCCAAACCTTTCTTAATGAACACTCATCAACGGGCCGTTGTGCCAACAGCATGGCTAACGCATATATTATAGCGATCACTGAACTGTATGACCATAACGTCAGTCTGACTCTCACTTTCTATTTTATTCTCCTGAATCGCCAAGATATCTAAATCTTCCTCCAACATTACGCGTCGGAGTTGACGCTGCCTGCGGCTCCCCTGAGACCCCTAACGTTGAGCGTTCCCACGCGCAATGGACCTAGCGACATATCCATTTCAAATAGCACCAGCAAAACAATAGTAAGACCCCCAGCAATTGGCAACTTTCGAAAACTATGCGTCCGTGTCGGCACGACAGCTTGAACGGTCAACCGCAGAGCCAGTCGCGTTGGTTACTGCGCCGCCTGCCATTCTCGGGTGAGCGACGCTGACCTCTTCGCTTGGGCGTACTTCCTTTGCTTGGCCAAAGCCACCTTCTTTGGGTAGGCGGGGGGGGGGGGGGGGGGGAGTCACGCGAGAGAAAAGGGACGCTCTTCTCCGGCGGCTGCTAGGGTGCCTCGATGTCTTCCTCGCCCGCCGCTCCGTACAGAGTAGAGACAACCGCGGCGTCTACAACGGCGTTGGCCATGCAAATCGCGGACGCTGTAGTAGACGCCTTTAGCGGACGCCGTAGGGACGCGTCGCCTACGCTCGTTTGTCTTGAATGCGATCTGCGACTTGGCCAAAGTGCGCGCCTGCATGAGCCTCGTTTGCATTGTGCGCGTGGTGCCGGTAGCTTCGTTATGCGCAGTTCTTTTGACGTTTCGTTCGCCTTGAAGCGAGAGATGCATGAAGGAAAATTTGCTTGATGCTGCGGCGATTCCTCGCTCCAGAATTTTGACAGCGAGTTTCAAGGCTCATCGAGAGAGATGTGTTCATGTTTACCTGTCCGCGCGTCACAACATGACACCATCCTCGTTGAGTCACGCTTACACATTCTAGCACTGTTACTTCAGTCAGTAAGGGAATGTTTGCAAGTTTATACGCCCGATAAAACTGCTATCCTTGCTTCCTACAGCTATCGCGATCGGTGCTTCGCCTTTTCGGCGGAACTGCGAATTTTTTCACTTCGCTAGTTGTTGAAAGTCCTCTTCAACGTTTCGCCGATAACGTGGAATGGAACCCAATGCACTTTGAGTGTGTTGCCTCGCTGGACTGGATCTAATACGGTGCAAAAACGCCCTTTTTTCTACAGGCCACCCACGTTAACGAGCATTTCCTTTACCTCTGGCGTTCGTAGCTTAATCAGCGACAGATACGTCATTTGGAAGGGCCCTGTACCGGTCACATATTTTAGTGCACAGAGCTCTTACAGCGGGTCACGGAAATCATCGAGGCGGTGTGGCCTCCCGGCAACGTCACAATGTTAAAACAAACACTCATTCATGATTTCGCTTTATGGCAAAGTCGGTAGTACGTACCAATAACCCAATGGGGCGACAGAAGACCTGTTACCGCGGGCAGACACGGCCGCTGAAACCACTCTTCCAGATCTCGACTTCTTGCATTCGAACGCGTCTGTGTTTAGAGGCAGAGTACTTTCTCTAGGCCACGGGCGCATGCCTCTGTAGGCGGAATAGAACATCCTTACGAATTTCTCGCGTGCAAGTCAGCGCGTTGAGACGTTTGGAGCGTTTTATTTATTTTTTCATTTTCAAATACTGGGTTGGCCGTCTTGGCCGTAACAGGGTGGGTACAGCAAGTTTGCACATAGCGTAAAAAATGTAAACACTTTACAAACGTAAATAGGACATGAAGCAATGAATGTTGCAAATACAATGCAAAACAACTAACGAAATACAATAGTTTGGCTAAGAAATACATGATTCTAACATTGTGACAGTGATATTGGAAGCAGCATAAAAGAAAGACTATTGTATGTATTTCTAGAATAGTGTGAAATGTTTGCACGGCACTACTAAGATTCAATTTCATAAAAGGTTTTTAACGCGTTCCTCAAAGATTTTAATGCTACTCGACTGCAAAACAGACGTCGGCAAACTGTTCCATTCCTTAATCGTGCGCGGAAAAAATGAACAAGCGTACATGTCCAGATATGCTTTTGGAATTGAGAACATGCAATGATTGCTTGACCTGACGTTTCTAGCCTGCCTGGGAGCAAGATAGGGTGTGCTTTCAATATTGAAGTGGCCTTTTGATAACAAAAAAAGAAATTTAAGTCTAGCCAACTTCCGCCGTTGAGCCAGTGGAGGCAAATCAAGCAACCGAAGCATTTCGAAAACAGAGTCAGTACGATAATACCGGAAAAGAATGAACCTTGCAGATTTTCTCTGTATCTTCTCAATGCGGTTGATTAATCCTGATTGAAACGGATCCCAAATGACACTGGCATACTCTAACGTTGATCGAATGTAAGTTAATTATGCAAGTAGTTTGACGGGTGTCGTTGCTAGCTTTAATTTTCGGCGATGGAACCATAACTTTTTTTCTGCAGCTCCACAAATTCTGTCTATGTGTGATTTCCAACTTAAGTCTTTCGAAATTGTTAAACCTAGGTATTTTATCGTTTCAGCTTCGGTTAGAATTGATGAGTTCATCTCATAATTACACTCAATAACATGCTTTGTCTTGTTTGTGACTCTGAGCATGACTGATTTTAGATTCGTTAATTTTCATTTTACTTTTTGCGGCCCAGACTTCTACAGCTTTAAGGGCTTGACTAAGTGACGCCTGATCGTTTTGGTTATTGATTTCACGATATAATAAACAATCGTCTGCAAATAACCGGATGGTTATGTCGTTACTTATGTTATGAGCAACATCATTTATGTAAACTAGAAAAAAAAGTGGTCCTAGAACGGATCCCTGTGGAACGCCTGAGGTTATCTTTAATTGGTTAGATTCGTTACCCTTTATTTCAACGTATTGTGTCCAATCTGTAAGATATGAGCGGATGCACATAACAACATCATAATTTATATTCATTTCCATCAGTTTCTTAATTAATTCATTATGTACGACCAGATTGAAAGACTTCGAGTAATCTAAAAATATGGCGTCGACCTGCTTTCTATTTTTCAAGGAAGCTGAAAAATCGTTGATCGTTTCTATCAACTATGTAACAGTCGAAAGGTGCTGTCGAAATCCGTGCTGGTTGGGAAAAAAAGCTTTCTTGTCTTCAAGGTAGGTGTAGATTGACTTTGAAAGTATGTGTTCAAGTAGCTTGCAGCATACACACGTGAGTGAAATTGGCCGATAGTTTCCGATATGTTGTCTTTCACCAGACTTGTGAACAGGAACCACTTTTGCGACCAGCCAATCATCTGGGACCCGTTTTTGTTTAAGCGAAGAATTAAAAATGATCTCTAGATAGTGAGCTACCCATTCCGCATATCTGCGCAGAAAGGCATTTGGTATGTCGTCTGGACCTATAGATTTCTTATCGTTAATGTTAAGCAAAAGAGCTACAATGCCTTCATGCGAAACCTGAATATTAGGCATTGGTGATGTGTACGGGGATTCTAGAGAGAGGGGGAGAAAGACCATCTGCAGAAATGTCAGTTAAGACAGATTGAAAAAAATCATTAAAACATACTGCCATACGCGAGTTGTCCGACACAAGTTCACCATTAGCGACAATGACACTTGGACCTTCGTTATTATGCGACAAATGGCGCCAAAAACGGTGCGGATCATGCTTCATAAAATTGTTTAATGTCACGTCATAGTAATTTGTTTTAGCAGCAGCCATATTTGTGCGCAATATAGAGCTTAGCGCCGAAATTTTATTATGATCTTTTTCTGACTTCTGTCTCCCACGGTTAATTTTCCGCTTTAAATGTATAATTTCGCGGGTTATCCACGGGTTCCGTTTATTTATTTTCTTCTTCCGAGTTAGCACAAATCTGTTTATGCAGTAAAAAACGATATCTTTAAACGCAGTCCACATCGTATTGACGTCATCCGTCGAAGTGAATTCATCAAAACACAGCGAAAGATGATCAATAATGCTTGTGTCATCGGCTCTATCGAAGCACAGAACATGGGTAGTACTACCAGCCTTCGGGTATACAGCGGTAGACTTTATCTCCACACAAACCAGCTTATGATCCGAGAGGCCGGTTTCAACCGCTACGTCATAGTCTTCAAATCGCCCGTCTAGGAACACCAAGTCTAATACAGATCTTGATTTCCCAACTACGCGTGTGCACTCATGAACTACCTGTTGTAAATCCTTACTGAAAGCTATTTCTAGAAGTAGTTCACAATGGGCATCTTCGCGAGGCTGAACGCTAAGCGTGGACCAACCAATCCCTGGCAAGTTGAAATCTCCAGCAATGATTACGCGACAGCTGCGCCTTTTAAAGCTTTCTAAGTAAAGCTGCATATCTTCAAGATAGGAAATGGGTGATTTAGGCGGTCTGTAAACAGTTCCAAGAATTATCCTTGTTTTATCTAGCTTAATTTCACACCAGATGCTTTCATGTGTTGGAATGCCAGTAATTTGCACACAGTCAATATCGGCCTTGAATACAATAGCAACTCCGCCCCCACGAGCATCACGGTCCCTTCGTATGATTTTATAATTAGGTGGTACAAGCTCTTGGTCTTGTATTTCGGGCCGCAGCCACGTTTCGGTTATTGTAAGCACATGAGGATCGTAATTAGCCAGGATGTATTCTAAGTCTCCAATTTCGTTTACGAAACTTCTAGCGTTCACATTGATCAAGCGGAAGGCATTCGAATCACATTTGTTGTTCCGCCAGTCACCCCTACCAGCAGTAGGGCGTCTGTTAGGATACGGAACCTTCACACGGCTGCGCTTTGATTGATCCCACGTGTACACGTGAGAGTCCCCATGTAGTTTGTCGTAATTCAGGCGCACGCGATGCCCGTCCTCCCTTTCTTGTTTCGCGGAATCCCAGATCATTTTACGCTTTTTCAGCGTTTCTTTTGAAAAATCATCAGAAATGGAGACGCCGCTGGCCTTCAGCTTTCTGCATTGTTTGTAAATTTTAGCTTTTTCCCTATAGTCATACAACCTGAGAATTACAGGTCGAGGCCGGGCGCTCTTTTTTCCTATCCGATGTACTCGTTCCACGGTACTCAAGTTGACGCCAAGTTTTTCTTCGAATACACCTACTAACACTGTCGCTTCAAGGTCAGTTGAGTATTCCTTCTCGCCTTCTGCTATTCCACATACCACTAGGTTATTCCGCCTACTTCTATCCTCAAAGCTGTCCATTCTTTCCTGCTGCTGCCGAAGTGTACTCTCTAACTGTTTTACTGTTTTAGACAATTGAGCATTTGTACTCGCCTGTTCTTTAAATATTTTAAGGCTGTTTTCAACCACCTTCACTCGCTTGCTCATGCTCTATAGATCTGATTGTATTGCCTTTTGGCCATCGCACAATTCCTTTAACATCACCTTCGTTTCTGGCCCAGGGTTCATTTCTACGTCGCCAGACAGCAACAGACATAAAGCTACAAAACCGGAAAAAATCACTTCTGGGCACGGCAGCACAACAGCAAAGCGATTATCATTCTTGTAGCCATAAAAATTGTAATAACTAACCTGTTCAAGCAACAGAAGGCGGTTAGACGACATTGCATGCGCTGTGCCGCCATGCCCACTTAAGCCGTAGGTTGACAGTTGCCGATTTATAGTATCGGACACTCCTATAGTGTATGAGCACTCCACGCGGTTTCCAGCCGGCGTCAATAATTACACACAAAAAAATATGCGTGGCTCTGCTATAGCAAACACCAGAGACCGGCGGAGCTGAGGGAAGGTAACGTCCAGAAAATATTTGGCGGTGGTATATTGACGGCATGCGACAGTCGTGACAGGATGTGAAATGTGACCTTTGCCTGCTCCTCTTGTGTTTGTTGTTCTTGCTCCGCTCGACGCTTTATGTGAGCCTTCGTTTCGTCTGCAATAAGTGCATGCTTCGGCGCGATCCTGCGTTGTAGCTCATAAAACTGCCTCCTCTCTCTGTTCTCTCGCTAAGATTTTCCTCACCTCCTCCCTCTACTGTCGTTCCTGTTGCGGGTGAGCATGCAGACATGCGCGGCAGTTCCTGCACAGCATCTGTGAGGGGTCACGTCTAGGCAGGCGTCCAAAGGGCATTGTGCAGATGTGACGCGGCGTAAATCTTGACACGAGTTTCTCTGGTCGTCTTTCCTTTGTGCCACCCCGTCATGTACTAACGTGATAGCGTTAAGGGCCCCGTGTCGCATGAAATCCGGTGCCGACGCCTCGGGCATCGCTTGGCGAATAATTCTGAACCACAGCCGCACAGGCCCTTCACGTGGCGCATACCTTGTCTTACATTTTTTACAAAGTAATTCCTCGGAATTTTGAGATTAACAGCTCATAAACAAAGGTCATGAAACGAAACACCGACAGCGCATGCCTATTACGTTTTTGTGACATCGCCACGCCTCGACCACGTCCCGACGCGGCCGGCGTTAGTGGCGTGCGTCTCTACCACGTCCTGACGTGGCCGACGTTAGCGGGGGGCCGGACAGCAGCAGCCGCAGCAACAACAGTCGGAAAGTCGAAGGAAGAGGCAAAGAAAGCTTCCCTTTAAAATCCGTGCAGTCTTCCTTTCAGCAAGGTTTCAGTTGGAACGGCGCGCCATTTGAGGCGCCCGCTGCAACAGAAGCAATTTGTTGAGACGTCACATGCGTCGGTATCGTGTGCCAGACACAGCACCGACGCGACGTAGCGGCAACCGCGGCGCCTTAGCTCTGATGCATGCTAGCTCCAGCGCCGTGTACCTGATAGCTTGAAATCCGCCGAAGCAAGCACGCGGGTTTTAAAGCGAAAGCTTTACTGGCCGCGAACTTGCGATTTCGCCATGGCGGTGCTCCGAGGAGGCTCTCTTTCTCTCGTTCCCTAGTCACTGCTGCGCATGCGCCACTAGTAGCACCGAGCCATAGGTGTTCCGCCGCTGTGCAGCGCCGCGCCTTTTCTCCACCGCCGTTTGGAATGACGTCACACCGCGTTCCTCGTCGTTGCGCTCGCCTCCACTCGCTTCGCCAGTTGCGTCGCATGCCTGAAAAAATGTCGGAGGGTTGAAAAAGAGAGCTCACGTGTGCCGCAACCACAGTTGAGGCGGCAGTATGGACGGCGACAATTCTGATAACCAGGAGGAGGCCTGGAATCTACATCGGAACGAGATGAAGAGGAAACGAATCGCCCAGGAAACAGACGAACAGCGCGCCGAACGAATGGCTAAACGCCGCAACATAGCTAGACAACCAGACTAACCTGGACTTGCAACCAAGATTAATCAAGGCTAACCGTGCTATGCCTCAGCTTTCGCTACGTATATCATGGCATAGCCGAGCTAAGTCACCAGCAATTTTTTATCGCACAGCAATGACCTCACACCACCTGTGTCCCGGCAGCGCCGCGTCACTATGCTGCGCGATGCTATTTTTATATTCGGCTTTCACTTTCTCTCATCTTTCTCTCCCCCAGCTCGTCGAAGCGGCGAACGTCAAGAGAAACCCAGCGAGATTCTAACAGCTCCACTGTAAAAATACAGCGGCCGAATTCATAAAGGTTTTCGTTCGTAGGTACTGCTTTTTAATGGTAAATCGCAGTGACTAGTAATATGACCTACTTGACTTTTGGCTAGCACGAACACTTTAGTGCAACAACTTTTTGGGAATACAGGCCCAAACTTCTTAGCTTTAGTTTTACAGTTGATACTTTAGTTTTAATGTATTTTGTGAAAAGCATTACTGACATTATTTGTGCGGTTTGACATTGCGTCAAAATTTGCATGCGAATTGGCGAAATATGTCAAGGCGTGATCGTGTTCTAATCGCAGAGAGTGGTGATATTGTATACTGTATATTATTTTATTATTATTTACAGTACACCCTGCAGCGCCGAAGCATTATAGCAGGGGAGTGGGTACAACATGAAGTGACTATCATACAAGAGGGAGGGATGACAAAGGAGCAATGCATCAAGTTAAAATAAGTACATGAAAAAAGTACATGAAAAACAATACAAGAAAAACAATACAAGAAAAACAGTACAAGAAAAGTTCATTCAGCCTGCAGTCATTGGTTTGGAAGACGATTGCAATTACAAATCATTGATTAGTCTTAGAAATGCATCCCGAGGAGCACTCACAACTTCAACTGGCAACTTATTCCATTCAGAAATACTGCGGGGAAAAAAAGAAAACTTCATATAGTTCGTTTTGCAGGAAATTTCACGTATTTTGAAACTGTGGTCTCTTCTGTTTAAGATATAGTGGGGTGCTTTAAGGTATTTTAGCTTGTCAATGCCTGTCGCGTCAGTGTATATTGCGTGTAGAAGTTTCAGTCGGTGCTTCTGGCGTCTTATGTGTAGCGGTTCTAGTCCGATGTGTTTCTTTATAGCTGTTATGCTTGCGTGTCTGGAGTACTGCTTTGATATAAACCTGGCAGCGCGGTTTTGTATGCCTTCTATCTTATCAATTGCATGCATATTGCATGCAATTGCATGCATATATGCATATTGCATGCATGTTGTCTCACCCACCCAATGTTCCCATGTACAGCAGCCTGTGAGTTATTTGAATAAATTTGAATAAATAAATAGAAAGATCTGTTTTCCAAGGCCTGAAGATAGACCGGCTTGCCTGCTGGAACGAATTGCAACGCAGCCTATGTACACCATGCAGGCCTTGCCGTCCTGCGCAATAGCCTTCCCACACGTAGAAGCCATGGTAGTGTGGCTAGAATAGAACCCGCCGCTGTGGGATTTCCGCAGCGAAGCACCGCGTCCCTCACATTGCGCAAACATGCCTCCGGGTGTTGTCAGAACGCCAGCTGAGCAACTACAGCGAAACGCTAATTGCACTGAAGCAAGGCGGGAACGCATACACGGCAGATGTGAATATTGCTCGGTGTGCGGAGCACACTGCAGCTCGACGCCCGAGGCCCCCTATCGTGGCACTGCGGGAACAGCAGGCCGCGGCTAGCTGACAACGCCGACAAAACCCTGCTGTTCAATAGCGCTAAGTGGACGCACACATCGTGCCCGCCATGAGCTCGCCGCAGTACAGGAACGTGAGGTCGACGCAAGGCGACAGCAACAAAAAGGCCTTGTTCTATATCGGCGTGTTTGCACAGCGCAAGAGACGACGACTGGAGGACGAACACAATACAGCGCCTGTGTTGTGTTCCTCCTTCAGTCCTCGGTTTTGCGCCGTGCAAACATGTCGATATAGAATCACCAACTCGCCCAAGCTTCCACCTTATACTGTTGCTCTGTATCCGATGCAGCCTGCCGTCATCGAGTTCTCCTGCTCGTGTGTCTACAAACGCCTCACCGCGCGTGTTTACTTAGTTAGCTACATACTTAGGTATGAAGTTTACTGCAGTTGATGCCGCCGTAAGAACTACGAGCCTCACACTTTGTGTAGCATTCTAACATATTGCTATCGCATTCAGCGCTTCGCCGCCCAAAGAAATTGTGCAGTGCCTGCATTCGAACTGAGAAGCTCTGGCAGAGAAGCCTGATACTGCAGCCCTTACGACATTAGGCCAAATAACATCGTATTTATAACATTGAACACCAAGGAAATTATTTAAAATTAATTAACGCGTTATGGGATCAACATGTCGACTGATTACGAAAGTAGTACATAATGCATAGCAGACCGCGTGCCCTAAATTCCCCATTCTGGGTATGTGCCATAATGTGTAAACCCTCCCCACAATGAAGACGCCGACACGAACCTTGGCCGATCGTCCGTTGTGGGTATGGGCCAATAATATGTAAAGCGCCATAATAATGAACACGATGGCATGCTTATTGGCCAATCTTCCGTTGTGGGCATGAGCCCTATTAAGTAAACCATCATCATAATGAATACGCGGACGCGCATCTTGACCGATCTTCCGTTGTGGGTATGTGCCAGAATAAGTAAACCCTCACCATAATAAACACGCGGGCACGCTTCCTTGCCGATCTTCCGTTGTGGGTATGTGCCATAATATGTAAGCCGTCATCATAATCAACAGGCGCGCACGATTCTTGACCGATCGTCCGTTGTGGGTATGTGCCATAATATGTAAACCGTCATCATAATGAAAACGCGGACGCGCATCTTGGCCGATCGTCCGTTGTGGGTATGTGTCATATTATATAAACCCTCATCATAACGAACACGTGGGCACGCATCTTGGCCAATCTTCCGTTGCGGGTATGTGCAATAACATGTAAACCGTCATCATAATGAAAACATGGACACGGATCCTGGCCTATCGTTCGTTGTGGGTATGTGCCGTAACGCGTAGATCGTCATCATAATGAACACGCGGGCACGCTTCTTGACTGATCTTCCTTTGTGGGTATGTGCCATAATATGTAAACCATCATCATAATGAACACGCTGGCACGCTTCTTGGCCAGTATTCCGTTGTGGGTATGTGCCATAATATGTAAACCACCATCTTAGTGTGCACGCTGACACGGTTCTTACTGAATCCCCCATTGTTGGTACGTACCATAATATGTAAACCATCCTCATAATGAAAACGCGGACACGCATCTTGGCCGATCGTCCGTTGTTGGTATGTGCCATAATATGTAAACCGTCATCATAAAGAAAATGCGGCACGGTATTGTTTCTTGGCAGATCGCCCCTTTTGGGTATGTGCCACAGTATGGAAATCATAATCGTGAATAACGCGTGGCGACCGTCTTTAAGAAATAAATTTTAGTAAAAGTAGTAAGCGGAGAACAGTCTTTGAGATCACAGCTGTTCGCATATTGATATACACTTAGGACCACCTTTATAATGATCCAATGCCTGCTGTGACGTCTGATAAATTTTCAAGATAGCTATTGGAACATTCTTCTCTTGTTGCTATCGTGTCTCATTATTGTTTACTTGTTATTTAGAAACCGCCATTGAAGCATTGTCTGTCTCTTGCTGCTGTCATCCGCCATTACTTTTTATTTCATACGCTTATTTTTTTAAGTATGTTTCTTCGCTAATTAAACCTGATGTTTCAGAAGTCGAAGTACATTGCCTTGGATGCTTATGTGCGTGCAATGAAAGCCGAATTTGTATCTCCCAGGTAGCTTAGCTACGAAATGTCTCACAGGTTCCTTAGCGATGAAATATCGCACGTTTAGCATTCCTCGCTAATTTCCGCACTTCAGTGTCCTCGATGTCGGTACATGTGGCGGAAATGAAAAGTCACTGTTTTCTGCGATTCTAGCAGTCAGGAGTGAAAATCCGGCTAGACAACTTGACTGTCTCGGCATTTATCTGCATGCAACGACCGCCGCAGGTATTACACTTCTTCTGCAAGAAAAAAAAAAGAAAAGAACAGGTTGTGCAGAAGCCGTCAACGCTAATGGTGAATACAAGAAATTAGCGAACGCTTCGAAAAAGCTATTTACTTCATGAGGACAATCACGCGTTTGCTGTTGCGAGGTAGCTGGTACAGTTTGATTTGTGTCTTTGCGAGTCTAGCCTTTCGGCACGGCAGAAATTTATCGTCGTCATTTCATCAACTAAAAGGATGTAGTAGCACGAATTGAATGCCCAATTTCAAATTAAAATGTATGAATTGGAAGTGGACCTAAATATAAAGTATGCGATTTCAAAATACTAGTTTGATGGCCAGTGATAAGATGCCGACCTCATTACTGCGAGATTTAACGTAAAGTTCTGCCGAAACCCGCAAGGTGGACAGAAGTGCGTAAGCAACATGAGACATCCACCCGATCGTAGCATGCTGCGATAGGGTGGATGTCTCATTATTTAAAATTATTGATCACTGCGCAATAAATTACAAACCACGCGCGCTGCGGGTGACATTTACGATACCGCCATTATACGCGACGGTGTGGCAATTGCTTTCTGTTGCTGAGTTCGAGATCTGCTGTTTCATCCCGTCTCAGCGGTCACGTATCTACAGGTACGCAATGCATGAACGCTTGTGGTGTTTGTACGCGAATGAAAAAAAGAAAATCACCGCCCATACCTCAGGACCTTAATTAACGTTTTACATCCATCCATCCAACCGCCCATTCTACTCCGTGAAGATGGTCGAATAGCGGAATTGTGTTAGCTACACCGGCTGTCCCGCCATGCAAGTCAAACTTTGTAAGCAGTCTACATTCTAGGTCTATTGGTTCATCATTCTTGCGCCTCAATTTTGCTTTTTCGTGCTTCGCGTGCTGAGCATGATTTAGGAGGGCTTTGTCGTGCGGTTCCCCCAGTATTTTTCCTTTTGTTTTTGCGCGTGAGGTTTCTGTTTGTGTTCTGCCGTGCTTTTTTTCGCGCGCATGTTGCTCCGCCCCTTTTTCGCCCTGACGCTCGCTGTAGGCAGCTGCTTCCTCATGAGTACGCACTACTTGTGGTCTTCCCATAGTTGTAGCTCGGAATGTTGGAACCACTAATCCAACGCTCCGTATATTGGGCACAAGGCCTACCGCTGGAGATGCGGACGCTGCAATTGTTTTCGGTTGGTTGGATTGGTTTGACGTGGCTGCCGGCATTTCTTGCTGGCGCAAGAAGTGCCGGCAGCCACGCGCTCCTAGCACTCCTAGTCATCATCATCATCAAGTTTGTCCCTGCAAACTTCTTAATCTCATCCGCCCACCTAACTTTCTGCCGCCCTCTACTACGCTTTCCTTCCCCTGGAATCCATTCCGTAACTCTTAATGACCATCGGTTATCTTTCCTCCTCATTACGTGTCCTGCCCATGCCCATTTCTTTTTCTTGATTTGAACTAAGATATCATTAACTCGCGTTTGTTCCCTCACCCAATCTGCTCTTTTCTTATCCCTTAACGTTACACCTATCATTCTTCTTTCCATAGCTCGTTGCGTCGTCTTTAATTTAAGCAGAACCCTTTTCGTAAGCCTCCAGGTTTCTGCCCCGTACGTGAGTACTGGTAAGACACAGCTGTTATAAACTTTTCTCTTGAGGGATAATGGCAACCTGCTGTTCATGATCTGAGAATGCCTGCCAAACGCACCCCAGCCCATTCTTATTCTTGTGATTATTTCAGTCTCATGATCCGGATCCGCAGTCACTACCTGTCCTGCGTCGGTGGTTCAGTGGTAGACTCCTAGTATCGCGTTTCAATACCTGGGCACTGTTCTTTGGCTGCAAGCGCCAGCATAACATTTGTTTCTTTCTCGGCAGGGTGGAATCAATCGCCAATAAATTTGATGACGATCTGGTTCGATCGCCGAAAACGCACCGTGTTACAACCGTATAAGATTCAAGTATAGGGGTTATCCCTTTCCCCCTGTTGAGCTCTTCTGTTCTTCTCCAGCTAGGTCACGTGGCCCGTTTTAGCGACGTCCGATAACAACGGCACAGGGTCTGCATAACCAGCTTTGCTGGAAAAAAAATTGGAAGACGCTTAAGCTTCGCCTTTTAGACTGTAACTCGATAGCATTCAAAGATCCCTGAGTGCTTCTCCCGCTTCCCAGCAACTGCAGCTTATGTAGCCGTTATATTTACCGGGAAACGCTGGCGGCGAACGCTATGCACGAAGGCGAGCTTTTGGTTCTGTTTTGATTGTGTACAAGGCACCGAGGGGGCCGCGCCGCTTCTACTAAGACACACCTCAAACGGTAGCTGCAAAACCCTGTCGCATTAAGAGGAAGCTTTAGCTGGAGTGCTCCTATCTAAATACATGTAAAAGGAGAATTCGTTTTTCTCGGCAACCACTGCACCAAATTTGACGAGGTTTGTTGCATTTAAAAGACAAACTTAAAATCTAGTGACTGTTGGTTTCGAATTTTTGAGTTATGTCGTCAATTTTTTATTAAAAATTGGAAAAAATCGAAAGTTTTCAATAAACGACACTATCAAGTTTATAACTCTGTAACTCAACCACTAAAAACGATAATAGAATTCTGTGGATTGCATCTAATAGTACATCTAAAGCGGACAAAATTGATATGTTACACATGAATATAAAAAAAAATTATTCATAGGGAAATACAACTTTTGCAAAACCGTTGTAACCAACGTAACAAATTCACGTAAGATGTAAAATGACATATTGAATTTGTCCGCTTTGAATGATCTAATGGATGCCGTTTACAGAACCGCGATATCAGTTCTTGATGCAGAGCTATGAATTTGTAAACTTCGTGCTTCTATTTTTTTCAAACGGTCAAATATTTGAAAATCGTTTTAAGAAAATTCAAGCCCTAAATCGAAATTCCGCTTCCAACAGTCACTAGAATTTAACTTTGTCTCTCAAAAGCAACAAATTTCATTAAAATCGGTCCAGGGGTTCTCTCAGAAAAACGTTTTTGCGTTTTTACATGTATTTGAATAGGCCGCGTCGGAGTTGGGCCCGAGCTAAAGCTTCCTCTTAAGTTTCAGTTTCTGCGAAACAGAATTATGTTTTCTCGTATTTTGAAATAACAATCCGACGCGGTCATGTCTGTAGGTTGTGTGCAAGTCATACTTTACTGACGCATTTTACTTTGAGAAATTCAATTATTTCAGTAACTTAATTCTTTGCACTACACGGAGGGCCTGCGTGGTTGGGTATTTCGTGGTTCGCAATGATCACACGCGGAACGATGGTCGCCGCTGGACGCGGGACGCTCGACGCCGACGTCGTATTTTCTGCGACGCAGGGGCCATAACGCTATCGCGTTAATATTTGCACACACCATCACCAGGGTCGCTGGATAAATGAATCTGCAACTTCTTTTTCTGTTTCATTATCCAGCGCCTGTGCCATCACGCCGATGTTGGCTCACAAAATATCGCGTCAGAGGTTCGCGCGCCCACAAGTAGGTGATAGTAGGAGAGAGAGTAAACTTTTATTTTCAGATCAACAAGATTCGAGTCCGGCGTCTTTTTAGTGGGTCTGGGCACCCGCCGCGGACGCGGTTCCGAGACCTTGTCTCGAAGCGGCTTCCTCGGCTCGCTGGACGGCCCAGAGTTGTGCTGTCAAGTTCGAGCTGAGCAGTGCGGTCTTCCAGCGCGAGCGGAGGCTGGCGGTGGAAGAGACGGAGGGGTCGGCGCTGCCCGACTTGTTTGTTAAATGCCGACACTCCCATAGCATGTGATTAAGTGTGGCAACCTCGCCACATCATGTGCATCTCTTTGTAGTGTATATGTCTGGATACCTGGCGTGCATGAGTCTGAGGTTTTTGTAAGAATCCGTTTGTAATTGTCTGAAGTGCACTGCTTGTGTCCTGTCTAACCTAGCGTGAGGGAATGGGTATACGCGTCTTTGTAACTGGTAGTGTGTCGTGATGTCGTGGAACCTGGTCATACGACCCTCCCACGCCCAGACGTTTGCAGTAAACCGCGGGGGCTCATCCTCCGATGATGCTCGGTGAGTTAGGCCTCGAGCAACGCGGTGAGCCGCTTCGTTGGGGGTGCTCAATCCAGTGTGTGCCGGGATCCATAGCAAATGCCTTCGGTTATCGAAGTCGGCCTCTCCCTGATGTATGGGATGTCGCTGAAGTATGTGATACGCCTCTTGCGAGATGCGGCCATTTGCAAAATTGCGAATTGCTGTTTGCGAATCGCAGATCACGTATGTAGCTTTCATTTGTGTGAGGGCCAGTGCTATGGCCGCTTCCTCTGCCGCTTCGGCATGTGCCGTGTTCACGGTGACGCTCGTGAGCTAGTTGCCTCGGTGGCTAGTAACTGCCGCCAAGGAACTCTTCCTGTCTCCCCGAAAGTAGGAAATTGTGTAATTTACAGTAAGTCAATTATTCAATCCTAGATTGCGATACTGGTTTTCGGAACATGAAACGGAAAGTCCAACGAAACACAGCAGGAAATGAGCCTGGGCTCCTGTAGCCAAAGAAAGCTGTGAAATAAGTTTTTCTTTTATCTAGGCACCTTACGCTGGCGTGCGTATAGGAGCGCCACCGGCGGCGTCGCAGGCGTCCTATCTCAACGGGGCACGCAGTGAGCCTTACGAGAAACCGTCGGCGTCAGTCAGTGACGAGTGAAATTTTAGATAACCCTAGCTGGACGTCGACAGTGGATTCCACTCAGACTAGTCAATGCACACTGTGGCTCAGCAGAAACGCTAATGCGCTTATAGTGGCGTGACCACGACGCTAATGCCAGCAGCGGAACCCAGAACGCTGCCCTGGTTGCGTAAACGAGCCGATGACAGCGCGTCTACGTCACTTCGTCGTTGTTGCAGCCAAACGCACTCTTTGTCTCTTGAGGCCCTCTAACCATGACAACGGTGGTGGCAACGGCGGCGTCCTTGCGCCCCGAGCGTCCGTGTAATTGGTATCGCAATAGGGAGAAGAAAATCTTAGGTGGAACTCATCTACGATGACTAACGATGTACGCGAATAGCCAAAACGCGTCATCTCTGAAGTGTGTGCTGCAACTGGGCTCATCTATCGCGCTTCCCTCTGGACATGCTGCGCAATCTATTACCGCCACCGCGAAGTCCTCACATACCCAGTGGCAGCTACCCAGTGAACCAAGCTGGCGTCAGGGAGAGAGAGAAAAAACTTTATTTTGTCCTTGATGGGGTTCAGGGGTGGCGGGTTTCGGGAGACTAACCCCCAATCCCCCCCTTCCTCAGACGGCGGCCAGTCCTTGCTTTCTGGTGGTGGTGGTGAAAAGCATTTATTTGGTCATATATACAGAGAGGTGCTCGGGGAGAGACCTCTAGTTGGTCGCGCCCCTTGCAATACAGGGCGGAGTCTCTCATCCCGGGACCCAGTTTGTCTTGACCGCTACGCAGGTCCGCCGAACTAGGTAGGGCTTGTTGGGCCGATAGTTCCTGGCAGCCGAGTAGGGCCGCCTTCCAGTCCTCTCGGGAAGGGGAAGGGGTGATGGGGTTGAGAGAAGGATTTTCCCTGCATGCTCAAACCATGTTGAAGGTGTCGGCCACCTCCCCACAGAAAGAGCAGCGGTCGTCAAAAGAAGGGTCAAAGTTCTTGAGAACCGCCGGGCACAGCGGGGTGTTTGTAAAGAGCCTAAGGAGAGTTCGTTCGCCAGCTTTAGCCAATCCTTTCATAGGAACCGGGTAACGGCGGTGTTCGGCACGATAGTGCTCAGTAATGTCTTTAAAAGAAAGAAGAGGGCTGTGATCTGGGTCAAGGTCCTCCCAAGCGATGCCTGGTGCCCGGTAAGTGAGTGCGCGGGCTGCCTCATGGGCGGCTTCGTTACCTGGCATGCCTTGGTGGCCGGGGACCCATATTATTGATCGATGAGTTGTATCGCAGTCGCGAATACAGCGGTGAAGAATTTTGTCAGCGAGAGGAGTGATCCATACCAATTTAAAGTTACGACAGGCTCCACGGGAGTCTGCGAGGATGAATTGAGAGTCGGGATGGGAGGCTGCGAGGGCGATCGCCACCTCCTCCGCATGCGTTGATCTGGGTGCTTTGAACGAGAGGGCGTCCACTTGTCTTTCCTCGTGTATGATTGCAGCCGTGTACCATTCCCCCCTGGAGTGGTTGGGGCCTGCAATATCGACGTAGAAGTGTTTCTTAGAGCCGTAGTGGTGGTGCAGGGCAGCCGCCCGCGCCTGGAGCCGGCCATTATGGTCCTCCTTGTTCATCTTAGTTGGAAGGGGTCGAACGTAGAGGGCGCGTCTCCACAGTTCAGGCACTCGAACCCTTTCCATCGTATGGTGGTCATATTTAATAAGTAACAGGTCTAAGAGGCGGCGACCGGACACGGTCTGGGCGACACGCGTGTATTGGTTAACGAGATGCGCCTCGCGAAGTTCCCGATAGGTGCTTACCACCCCCAACGCGAGAAGACGTGCGTTGGAAGTGGAGATCGGGAGGTCGAGGGCTCTCTTGAACATTTTGCGGAGTACTACCTCCAAGCTATCTTCGTCATGTTTCCGTAAGCGTAGGTATGGGATGCAAAAGGATAGACAGTTGGGCGAGTTGGTACGGTAACATGATTTTGGCTTCTAGCGCGAAGTGGAACACGGACACAGAAAGGAGCAGACAGGACGAGCGCTAACTCTCAACTAAATTTTTATTAAAACGAAGAACATATATATAGGTGATTGCAAAAACCGTAGCATAAGAAAATGACAAGGTAAAAAGCATCAGTTAAACATATCAGGGGGTATGGAAGTCAAAGAACAAAAAATTACTTCAGATTAGTATACGTATTGCGAAGGTACTGAAATTCGCAATCTAACAGAGACAACGAAGCATGACTGACGCAAGTGTCTCCTAATCTTTTTATGTGGAATGCCTCGATAATTTCCCGCGTGATTTGGCATCTGTGTCTAGAAAGAATTTTTGTGTCTTCAAAGAAAGGTTTGCAACCACAATCGAAACAATGTGCCGCTAAATGTGATGCATTAGGGTTGTTTAGTGAATGTTTGTGTTCCTTTAGTCTAATGTTCATGCACCTGCCATTCTGTCCAATGTAAGCTTTCCCACACTCGAGTGGAATCTGATAAACTATACCCGTGTTGCAAGGCACTACAGGGGACACATGTTTAACTCCGCAATCATCTTTTCTTTTTTTGCCTTCCTGTTCAAGTCTCCTATTTATCAAAGGGCACATGTTAGACAACTTGCGTGGGGCCGAGAAAACGGTACTGACGTCATACCTATTGGCCACATTCCTTAAACCATGGGATAATCTATGTATGTAGGGTACTACAGCAAACTTTGTTTCTTTTTTCTGTTTTTCTTGTTTCTTACCGGGGCTTTTTACCCATTTTACAAGTTTTTCGCAGGTTAGTGATAATAAATGCACGGGATAGCTAGCCTTTCCAAGCCTTACTATCTGTTGTGAAAAACTTTGTTGCATATTGTGCGGACATGACTTAGTAATGGCAGACCTAAGAGTTGAATAAGCTATCCCCTGTTTAACAAGTTTAGAATGGCACGAAGAAAATTCTAGCAGTGGCTTCTTGGCCCTAGGCGAATAATGCCAACAGACATGCTCATCCTGGAACGTTAAGCACATATCTAGAAACTGTAATTTGTTGCCCTGGATAATCTCTAGCGTGAAACCTAGGCTCCCACCACATTCCCTAAAAACATTTAAAATATCCGTAGCTTTCTTGGTGCAGTTATCGCGAGAACAAAACACCACATAGTCGTCTACGTATCTAAACGCATGCACCGCCAATTCCGTAAGATTGTTTTGTAGTTTTCTATTAACGCGACTTAAATAAATGTCACTCAAAACTGGCGCAACTTTAGAACCAATACAAACTCCCGATTTTTGTACATACATAGAACTACCCCATTTTACAACGGTGTTCCCTATGTAAAACAACAAAAGTTCTAAAAGAGATTCCATACTTCCATACCCCCTGATATGTTTAGCTGATGCTTTTTACCTTGTCATGTTCTTATGCTCCGGTTTTTGCAATCACCTATATATATGCTCTTCGTTTTAATAAAAATTTAGTTGAGAGTTAGCGCTCGTCCTGTCTGCTCCTTTCTGTGTCCGTGTCTCCCTTCGCGCAAGAAGCCAAAATCATGTTACCGTACCAACTCGCCCAACTGTCTATCCTTTTGCATTACATTTCTTGTACACAGGGCTCTTTTCAATGTGAAAGCTTTAACCTTTCTAGTGAAGCCAATGTTGCTTCTTTGATTGCACTAACAGTTTGCAAAGCCAGAACTGTGGCGTGGTACAGCAGAACCGGCATTTGTCCTCCGGATATTCAAGCAATCTTTGGAAGCATGAAACCCTGAACAGGTCACTCCCGAAGGATGGCCCGGATCCTGAACTCGGAACTCTGGCGGCAGGTCCGTTTCTTTAGGGACAGGCTACTGGTTTTGTGCGGGAAAGCCCCATCTGCGGAAGGCCAACAACGATGTTTTCGGGAATGGATTAGGATCGCAGTGCAGGCCACGGAATTCCTATGGGCCCAAGCTCGTCTTTCGTTACCGAAGAAGGATAAGACTACGCGGGACCAAGGAAAAGTGCTTGTGCTCGGCGGTCAAACACTCCCAGCTAACATCGAAAGCACTCTGCACAAGGGACCAAAGTTTGCCTGTGAACCTGAACTGTCACCTCCGGAAAAGGTCAGCCTGTCTAGATCCATTTCTCGTTGGGTCACTGAAGACTTTAGACCAAGGTGTGTGACTGAGCGCGTTGATGTGATCGCGAGGACTGTACCTCAGTCCAGTAAGTCAGACAACCTAACTGGTGTGTCGCGTTTATTCGTCAAGCATGAGCTTAGGTTGGTTACTGCGGACAAAGAAGGTTTCTTTGTTGCTGTTCCTGAAGAATTGTACGCACAAAAAGCTAAAACCGCTATTGACAAAAATTTTGTTCCAAAAATTACCAATTTAAAGAAAGTGAAAAAAAGAACTGCAATTGATTTGCTTGAGAAATTTGGTCTGGAGCGCCTCGCATCGGGAGTTAAACATTCCAAGGCTCTGCACCTCGACATATATTTTAGTGCTAAGACACATAAGCCGGAAGTACCTTTTCGAGCCATTATTTCTGAAAAGGGAACGTGGCAGTACACAGTCTCAACTTTTTTTGCATAATGTATTGTCTTCAGTTCGTCTTAATGACCCCTTCCTGATAAGACATTCGGAAGAAATTGTAGGCTTCCTAACACAAAATAATCCAGGCAAATGCCCAGCGATCAGTGTTGACGTTAAAGACCTTTTTTATTCGCTTCCGCAATCGGAACTATGTGTAGTGTTAAAGAAGCACTGACGCTCAACAATGGTGAGTTTCGGTTTACTCAGGACTGTGGGATGCCCGTGGAATCTTTTTTAGAACTTTTGTTGTTTTACATACGGAACACCCAACGTTACTAGACTAGCTTCAGTTGTCTAACTCCCCGCCCGCGCGCTTACAGCCGCTGTCGCCACTTCTGTGACAGCCGCCAGATGGCAACGCTGTTCCATCGGGCTCCACTGCAGACGCCTCGTCACAGCCTTGAGCTCGTGCGGACGGACAGTTCGCGCGTGTTTCACGCTCGCTGGCATTCTCCCTTGTCCGCATTAGTGATACCACGAGAAAGCGGTATCCACCTACAGCAATAAGATTTATCGCGCCAGTTCATTAATACTGAAAGAAGGGTGAACTGCACGAAAGGAAGAAACGCATGCAGCGAATCGCAGTAGCTGCGTTTCTAAATGTCTGTCGTGTGTTTCTTCCTGTCGTCTTAACGTTTCGCGCAGTTTAGGCTCACGAGCCTGAATATCTGGCAAAAGTGCGTGATTGTAGGATAGTCTTTATCCCCACCGAAGCTTCTCACCACGCCAAAGAAGCGCTACAAAAAGAAAGATGAGGTCAGTCTTTGTACACACAAGCCACAAAAAAAAAAAAAAGGAAAGAAAGAAATCGGATTTTTCATTCCGTGAAGCTGAAGCTGAGCGATGCTGAAACGTGCGGCCCCTGTGTTTATCACTGGGTTAATCGCGAGGGTTCATTAAAGTATTTCTCAGTTATGAGGTTACACACATAATCGGCTGCCACGGAGAGAACGACGTCACTGACGGTATACCCGCAGTCCGCAGTTCTTGCTTGCGTTCGACGTCTCGAGTTTGCTCGGCGGCGTGGTTAGCAGCCTTCGCCTGCGATTTGCCGCTTGTGATTCTTCGAAATTAAATTTCTTCAAAATTAGATCTTTCCGTTACGTAAGACCATGAGTAGCTCATACTCTCGTAAGCAATGGCTCATACCCCCGTAAACGCGGCCTCCCCATTACGACGACATGAGTGAAGTCAGTCTACGCTGGATAGATGAACGGCCATGAAGCCAGCTGTGGAAGACGACGACGAACGCGGGAGCAGTGGCACGAGCGCGTGCCGTTGATTTCGCAGAGATTTTCCGGTCGGCACGAGGAATCGCTCTGTTTCACGCCGAGCGAAGCGTCGCATTGCTGGGAGCACACAAAAAGTGGCGCGCCGAACTGTCGACATCGTTCCAATAGCGGCCTATGCAGCCAGGTACGCAGCACGTCGGCATCGTCTGTTGATATTCTTAAGAAACTCGGCGAAGGCTACAGTTCCACGGATGACATGCTTGCTGAAATTCGCCGTCAACAATGAACCACAGAATACACCAATGCTGCACCGCGTGCTTAGTCCGGCCCACCCGCGTAGCCGGCTAGTGGGGAAGTGAAGCCGGGCGCGACTGCAGCGCCACAAAGGCGCGGGCGTGCAGCGGTTCCGCGCTACGGCGCCGAGTTTTAAAACTGAAGCTAGTCTAGTAACGTTGGGGAACACCGTTGTAAAATGGGGTAGTTCTATGTATGTACAAAAATCGGGAGTTTGTATTGGTTCTAAAGTTGCGCCAGTTTTGAGTGACATTTATTTAAGTCGCGTTAATAGAAAACTACAAAACAATCTTACGGAATTGGCGGTGCATGCGTTTAGATACGTAGACGACTATCTGGTGTTTTGTTCTCGCGATAACTGCACCAAGAAAGCTACGGATATTTTAAATGTTTTTAGGGAATGTGGTGGGAGCCTAGGTTTCACGCTAGAGATTATCCAGGGCAACAAATTACAGTTTCTAGATCTGTGCTTAACGTTCCAGGATGAGCATGTCTGTTGGCATTATTCGCCTAGGGCCAAGAAGTCACTGCTAGAATTTTCTTCGTGCCATTCTAAACTTGTTAAACAGGGGATAGCTTATTCAACTCTTAGGTCTGCCATTACTAAGTCATGTCCGCACAATATGCAACAAAGTTTTTCACAACAGATAGTAAGGCTTGGAAAGGCTAGCTATCCCGTGCATTTATTATCACTAACCTGCGAAAAACTTGTAAAATGGGTAAAAAGCCCCGGTAAGAAACAAGAAAAACAGAAAAAAGAAACAAAGTTTGCTGTAGTACCCTACATACATAGATTATCCCATGGTTTAAGGAATGTGGCCAATAGGTATGACGTCAGTACCGTTTTCTCGGCCCCACGCAAGTTGTCTAACATGTGCCCTTTGATAAATAGGAGACTTGAACAGGAAGGCAAAAAAAGAAAAGATGATTGCGGAGTTAAACATGTGTCCCCTTTAGTGCCTTGCAACACGGGTATAGTTTACCAGATTCCACTCGAGTGTGGGAAAGCTTACATTGGACAGAGTGGCAGGTGCATCAACATTACACTAAAAGAACACAAACATTCACTAAACAACCCCAATGCATCACATTTAGCGGCACATTGTTTCGATTGTGGTTGCAAACCTTTCTTTGAAGACACGAAAATTCTTTCTAGACACAGATGCCACACCACGCGGGAAATTATCGAGGCATTCCACATAAAAAGATTAGGAGACACTTGCGTCAGTCATGCTTCGTTGTCTCTGTTAGATTGCGAATTTCAGTACCTTCGCAATACGTATACTAATCTGAAGTAATTTTTGTTCTTTGACTTCGATACCACCTGATATGTTAAACTGACGCTTTTTACCTTGTCATGTTCTTATGCTACGGTTTTTGCAATCACCTATATATATGTTCTTCGTTTTAATAAAAATTTAGTTGAGAGTTAGCGCTCGTCCTGTCTGCTCCTTTCTGTGTCCGTGTTTCACTTCGCGCTAGAAGCCAAAATCATGTGGGTATGGGGTCGAGTACAGTACTCTACTAGTTACGAAGGCATGTGCGAGCCGCCACGCATTCTTACTTCGCAACCCTCCTCGCTTGTTGGAAACGCGGCGAACCATCCGGCCCACCTGGTCGCCGACCTTGCGGAGTTTGGCAAGAGTTGTGCCTGCCTTGCGGTGTTGATTAATGAAGAGACCGAGTATTTGAATTTCGTCCACTTCTCGGATGGGGCCACTGGTGAGAGAAAGCTGAACTGAGATTTTGCATTTCGGGGAAGTTCGAATATGCACAAATTGAGACTTGGACGGGGAGCATTGGAGGCCGCAGTACGTGGCATAGCGGTCTACTATGCTCGCAGCTGCTTGCAGGCACTCCTCCATCTCTCCTATGTTTCCCGTAGTGGCCCAGATGGGGATGTCGTCGGCGTACAGCGCGTGCTGAAGACCATCGACACCCGCCAGCTGTCCCGGGAGGTGTGCCATGGCAATGTTAAAGAAGCGGGGACAGCACAGCGCCTTGTGGTGTGCCCCGTGTTCCCATCTCAAATGGGCCGTACTCGGTCTCTTGTAGGCGTATATAGGCCAAGCGGTCCGTTAACAAATGTTTGATTTGCTTTCCGGTGGCGTCTTCGGCCATCCGGATGGCCCAGAGCTGCTCCTCTGGGTCCAAGCTGAGCAGCAATGTCTCCCACTGCTCGGCCGTAGTTATAATGCGTCTGTTAGTGCGGGAGGTGTGAGTGGATGACGCTTTGGGGCATTGCCAGAAAATATGATCGAGCTCAGCACGGGCCTTGCACGCTTTGCAGAGTGGGGAGTATGCATCGGGGTAAATGCGGTTGTAAAGCACGCGGTTCGGAAAAGTTTGTGTCTGAAGGAGTTGCCAAGTGGTGGATTGAGATTTATTCAGTATTTTATGTGCTGGGGGGTAGCGTAACCGCTATCTGCGGTAGTGCAGGAAAATTTCTCGGAACATGATCATTCGGTCCCACGCGTGACCACGATGCAGAACAGAAGGCTGGTCGGGATCGGAAGACGCAGGAGAAGGATGATGCGCCCGGTGTGTGAGAGCTCGGGCGGCATCGTGGGCGGCTTCGTTTCCCGTCAGACCCGAGTGACCAGGGGCCCAGATGATCTCGACGCGGCGTTGCCTTGAGGGAGGAGTGCCAGACAGTATAGTCTGCGCTTGGGGCGCTATCAGTCCTTTTGTGTAGTTACGAATGGCCGTTTTTGAATCGCTGATGATGCAGTGGTGCATTGGTAGCCGCGTAGGCCAAAGCGATGGCCGTTTCTTCTCCTCAGGGAGGTTCATTGAAGAGAGACATGTGCCACATATCCCATGCCACAAATCCAGTGTCACATACCCAGTGGTCCTTGGGGCGCATACACAGTGACATATACCCAAGTTGGCTTTAAGAGCATTCGTTGAAGAGCAGCGCATACGCAGTGGCACATGCCCGCGGTAACGGTCAGCATTTCTAGGCTTCACTATCTTCGGGATCGGCGGCACCATAGAGCGACTTGCACTCGACGCCAAACGCGCTCGTCAATCCACACGCATTGATGTGCATATCTAGAAGTTATCAAGGCGGAGCGGGTGCTATATACATCTCTAGAGCGTCCTGAGAGCAACCCAGAGCGTGGCGACGTTCCGGCGGGGTATTGGTGCATAAAACACTATATTTAATTTAAGACACGGAACCTGTCGGGTGATCTTGCGCAGCTCGTGAAATACCGTAACATGTAGGAAGCGCATCTTACGCCGTCCTCCCTGGAAACCGTGCTGCTTTCGTTGGTTATTCCAGCAATGCTACTTGTCTGACAACCGAGCCTGACGAAACTCAATGTACAGCTTGATGAATGCACTGTATCTATAGTGGTTGCGTTTAGAAGTCATGGATCGGTATAACAAGCCACGCTATAGGAATAGAAAGAAAAAATTCGACAAGGCTTCTAGCTTCCAGAACGTTTGTACAAATCCCCAAATTTAGTTCACTGCGGATGCGTTTCCGTTACCTGACAACGCGTACCTGAGAACACACTCCTCGCCGATAAAACAACATCGCTCAATGACCATGAGACATGATGTTACACAGGCAGGATATGTAGAAGCAATGAGGGTCGAGTGAGTCGGCATGAATTCATTATGGCTAAACAGTGCAAGGGATAAACTTAAAGTGGGGACACAACAAGGCGCTGGCTTTCGACTGAACTTTTCGTAACATGCAAGAATATATATGAAGGATACAGCCAAGATCACAAAGACAAACATGAAAAACAACGAGCAACGACCTGCGAAAAGCAGGCGAAAATAAAGGTTAGGACTTAACGCCTTGTCTTGTCCTTTATTTTTCCCAGTGTGAGTGTTTTGCTGGCGCTGTTTGGTTAACAGAAAATTTATATGCTGTATTTAAAAATGCGATGCTGTATACTTACTTGCAGTGAGCTGCAAAAGCAGGGTTGCTGTCATCGTATATTTCCAGGGAAGCCGCCAGCAGACGCCACGGGAGGACGGAGGCATCCTAGTGGGAGCTGCAAAAAAGAACCAGCAACCGCGTTTAGCTTTGTCGCAACGCTTTTAGCCACTTTCCTGCTCGGTGATCAGTGAAAAAGAAACTGCACTTCATGTAGATTTTCCATCGACACCTTTTGCTCGTTCGAGCTCATACCTGAACGAACATTTTGCTTAAAGGGGCTGAAAGAATGAATATTCAACGGGGTGGGAAAGCTACAGGGCTGGAATGACAGAATACCGTGACCTTCTGGCATGACAGAATGGAACCGAAAACGCAAGGCGAATTCGAAGCTCCTACGTTGGTTGATGATAATGTCACGAGGTTTGCACTTGCATGTTTTGAATAATAACAGCGCTAAACGAACAGGTCTCCCTTCTTGTACTTTCACAAATTATAATTGAGTACAAGAGAGAAGCAGCGAAGGAAAGGCAAGGAGATTAAACATAGCCGCGTCTGGGTTAATAGCTAGTCTAGGAGAAAGGAGGATGTAATGGCACGAAGAAAGAGAAAAACGGTAGTAACTGGTAGACATCGCCGAAGAATAAAATATGTGCAAGCATTGCATAAGTTATCCTTCTTGCATTACATGATTGTTTCGTTGCCTGGAATTTAAAATTCCGTAGTGATATAACTGGGGATAAAAGAAGATTCCGAAATATACTGTGTTGAAATATCGCATCTGAACCTATATAACAATAATTCAGCCAATTCAACTGCAAGAATCCTGAAAGTTTCTGCAGAAAACTGATCTGACAAATGTTTAGGAAGTCATAAACTATAGGTTGTACAGGTCTACGCCCCTACATCCAGTCATGATGACCAGGAAGTCGAAAGCTTCTACGAAGACGTGGAATCGGCGATGGGTAGAGTGAAAACAAAATACACTATACTGATGGGCGATTTCAATGCCAAGGTAGGCAAGAAGCATGCTGGAGACAAGGCAGTGGGGGAATATGGCATAGGCACTAGGAATAGCAGGGGGGAGGTATTAGTAGAGTTTGCAGAACAGAATAATATGAGGATAATGAATACCTTCTTCCGCAAGCGGAAAAACCGAAAGTGGACATGGAGGAGCCCGAACGGCGAGACTAGAAATGAAATAGATTTCATACTCTGCGCTAACCCTGGCATCATACAAGATGTGGACGTGCTCGGTAAGGTGCGCTGCAGTGACCATAGGATGGTAAGAACTCGAATTAGCCTAGACCTGAGGAGGGAACGGAGGAAACTGGTACATAAGAAGCCGATCAATGAGTTAGCGCTAAGAGGGAAAATAGAAGAATTCCAGATCAAGCTACAGAACAGGTATTCGGCTTTAAGTCACGAAGAGGATCTTAGTGTTGAAGCAATGAACGACAATCTTGTGGGCATCATTAAGGAGTGTGCAATAGAAGTCGGTGGTAACTCCGTTAGACAGGATACCAGTAAGCTATCGCAGGAGACGAAAGATCTGATCAAGAAACGCCAATGTATGAAAGCCTCTAACCCTACAGCTAGAATAGAACTGGCAGAACTTTCGAACTTAATCAACAAGCGTAAGACAGCTGACATAAGGAAGTATAACATGGATAGAATTGAACAAGCTCTCAGGAACGGAGGAAGCCTAAAAGCAGTGAAGAAGAAACTAGGAATTGGCAAGAATCAGATGTATGCCTTAAGAGACAAAGCCGGCAATATCATTACTAATATGGATGAGATAGTTCAAGTGGCTGAGGAGTTCTATAGAGATTTATACAGTACGAGTGGCACCCACGATGATAATGGAAGAGAGAATAATCTAGAGGAATTCGATATCCCAGAAGTAACGCCGGAAGAAGTAAAGAACGCCTTGGGAGCTATACAAAGGGGGAAGGCAGCTGGGGAGGATCAGGTAACAGCAGATTTGCTGAAGGATGGTGGGCAGATTGTTCTAGAAAAACTGGCCAGCCTCTATACGCAATGCCTCAAGACCTCGAGCGTACCGGAATCTTGGAAGAACGCTAACATAATCCTAATCCATAAGAAAGGCGACGCCAAAGACTTGAAAAATTATAGACCGATCAGCTTACTGTCCGTTGCCTACAAAGTATTTACTAAGGTAATTGCAAATAGAATCCGGAACACCTTAGACTTCCGTCAACCAAAGGACCAGGCAGGATTCCGTAAAGGCTACTCAACAATAGATCATATTCACACTATCAATCAGGTGATAGAGAAATGTGCGGAATATAACCAACCATTATATGTAGCTTTCATTGATTATGAGAAAGCATTTGATTCAGTCGAAACCTCAGCAGTCATGGAGGCATTGCGGAATCAGGGTGTAGACGAGCCGTATGTAAAAATACTGAAAGATATCTATAGCGGCTCCACAGCCACTGTACTGCTCCATAAAGAAAGCAACAAAATCCCAATAAAGAAAGGCGTCAGGCAGGGAGATACGATCTCTCCAATGCTATTCACAGCGTGTTTACAGGAGGTATTCAGAGACCTGGATTGGGAAGAATTGGGGATAAGAGTAAATGGAGAATACCTTAGTAACTTGCGCTTCGCTGATGATATTGCCTTGCTTAGTAACTCAGGGGACCAACTGCAATGCATGCTCACTGATCTGGAGAGGCAGAGCAGAAGGGTGGGACTAAAAATGAATCTGCAGAAAACTAAAGTAATGTTTAACAGTCTCGGAAGGGAACAGCAGTTTACGATAGGTAGCGAGGCACTGGAAGTGGTAAGAGAATACATCTACTTAGGACAGGTAGTGACTGCTGATCCAGATCATGAGAGTGAAATAATCAGAAGAATAAGAATGGGCTGGGGTGCGTTTGGCAGGCATTCGCAGATCATGAACAGCAGGTTGCCATTATCCCTCAAGAGAAAAGTGTATAACAGCTGTGTCTTACCAGTGCTCACGTACGGGGCAGAAACCTGGAGGCTTACGAAAAGGGTTCTACTTAAATTGAGGACGACGCAACGAGCTATGGAAAGAAAAATGATAGGTGTAACGTTAAGGGATAAGAAAAGAGCAGATTGGGTGAGGGAACAAACGCGAGTTAATGACATCTTAGTTGAAATCAAGAAAAGGAAATGGGCATGGGCAGGACATGTAATGAGGAGGGAAGATAACCGATGGTCATTAAGGGTTACGGACTGGATTCCGAGGGAAGGAAAGCGTAGCAGGGGGCGACAGAAAGTTAGGTGGGCAGATGAGATTAGGAAGTTTGGAGGGTCAACATGGCCACAATTAGTACATGACCGGGGTAGTTGGAGAAGTATGGGAGAGGCCTTTGCCCTGCAGTGGGCGTAATCAGGCTGATGATGATGATGATGATGAAACTATAGCCACAGTACAAAACAACTGCTTATGTGCTACTTGTGCAGTGCCCTTTACATACATTTCCTTGACCTGGCGCTCCTTAAACTTTACGACTCTTAACAAATGGCTAAGGAAATGTTTAAAGACACAAGACGATGAAAGATTTTTGCAGGGTCAAAAGATGGGAATGGCATATAAAGAATTCATCTACTGTCATGGAAAGTACATCGGTTGTATGAGGTGAGCTGAGCCTATGTCTGGGACTCTGTACAGATACGGCACCGTAAGAACAAATGGCTCACGATCTTTTAATTGAAAGAATGTCAAACGTGTCCACTCTGTTGAAATTGTCTTCATCATTGCTTCCGCATATGTAGAAATCTTCCAGAATATAGCTGACAAACTGTCCAATGCAGAACATCTACTAGAAACGCCCCGTCTAGATTGTCTGTACTAGATCATATCTGCTCATACTTCTATAACAGGTGTGTTTCAACGTTACCGGAAGTTGTAAACACCGCCTGTGGCATATGCCACAAATATACTTATTGAGCTGCACTAAGTAGCATTATTTGTTGTCCCGATTCACTTTTTAACAAGACGCGTATTTTTTTATGCACTGAAGCTGAGAAATAATTCGACCACGAACGTATTTCGTCCCACAATTCTTGCAACGCATATTTCACAATTGGTATCATCCTCAGAGTTCATTACAAATGCCTTGAGAATTAACCGGCTATGATTCGTAAAATAGTATTACGTGCTGTAAAGCAATTAATTCAATGTTAAATAGCGATAGCGTAATAATAAGACAATTGTATGTTTCGACATTTCGTGAAAATAGTGTTCGCCTGCCAGAGTAGTGCAGCTCAAGGAGTAGAATTCTGCTACATGCATATCACAGGTCACTTTTTAAGTGTTTTGGTAAGAAAAAAAAATAAGGACATCACCACATATGCAGTCGCATAAACCATTAGCTGGCGCACAATCTGAAAAACGTATCCGCAAAGCAACTATTCTAATAATGCTGTTGCCACACTGATATGGAGTCATATTGTCAAGTAGCTTATAGCCTGTTATATGGCGTCCCTATCAAGCACGCACAAACTGAGATTTCCCGAGTGTAATTGAGGGCGAATGTAATTGAGGGATTTGACTGTGGTGCAACGATGAGCTCGTATTCCGCATTTGAAAAGCATATTCACTCTAAATTTTCTACTAAAACTGTCGCTCTGAAATTGATATATACTGGTGCAGACGAGTTGCATAGTACACTTTTCGTGATCACATGTACTGTGGATACTGTATTGTAATTGTCAACACAGAACGGTGGGGTCAGGCTGATAATAGATTATAGAATGTATATAAACACTACGTTCATTCTAAACGCCCTTTGGGGGTTTTGCGTCCCAATGCTAGTCACGGGCTTTAAGACACAACGCATTGGGGAACTCGAGATCAATTCCGACCAAGTGAGGCTTTTGACGCGCACCAAATATTCCCTAACGGGAGACCTTGTATGCCGCCTCATCAGCATGCGGCTACCGTGACCTCGTAGAAACTAGCTTGTAGAATGTGCATAAAAATTATATCCCCTCCAAACACCATGTCATTGTTATGTGGTTTAACGTCACAAATCAATTCACGGGCTCTGAGTTGCGGCAAGGACTCTGCTCGGGAATAATTTGTACCAGGTGGGCTCTTTGACGTGCCGCGATTACTTACTAACGATAATATTTGCATGCTGCCTCATCGGAATGGAGCTACCGCGAACTCGTAGACAGCAACAAAGTTCCGAAGCCGCCGCGTCAGCACGGCTAGAGGTTTTATAAACAACATACTGAAATTGCCTCCTGGCACTCTTGGTGCCTGCATATTTTACCTTTTTTTTTTCTGAGCAAGAAAGGTAATTCAAGTAGCGAGATTGTGTGACAACTTCTGCGGCTGACGCCACGAGCTGTGTTCGAAGCTGTGAGCCAAGCTGTTGTCTGTTTTGTTGGCGAGGGGCTGGTGCCGGTAAAACAAGCAATTATTGAGCTACAGCCGTTTTCACAAAGCGACGTGTCCTTTAGCAGATATTCACAGCAATCTATTTGCAATCTCTGCAAAGGCAGCACATTATGGTAATTCAATAAACCGTCCCGCTTATACCGTTAGGCAAAGCCACTCTAGCGTCAGTGCCTTTATAGTATCAACATATTCGAAGTACTATCGCAAAGGCACTTTAGGTACAAAAAAAAACGAAGGAGACACAACACAGGGATAGTTCGATGGACAAAACACCAGAAGACGGATGGATCCATGTTTATTCGGACAGGATGGCCCGAGACCAGAGTGGAATGAAGGGAAGGGAGGGTAAGGGTACTTCAATACTTATATTGACCCCGCAAATCAGCTTCAGCGACAAAGTTCCACAGTGCGATTATTATTGCGCCGTGTGTGTCCACCTGCAGGACATAGCCAGTCGTTGCAGATCCTCACAGTCTCGAGCTTGTATTGATCCATCACGCTCTTCCTTCTTCTGTGCGGTGTTTGACTTGAGCTCGTTTCCACGATGCAACCGCACCAACTTGCCGAGCTTATTGAGCTCTTCTATGCGGCAAATATGCGGCATCCAAGTTGAGGCGACCATGAACGGTTATGTTGTCCAGGTTAAATGTGTAGATATTGCTCAAGTATTGAACGAAATCTGTAGTTAGGTTTTTGGCGAATTACGTGCGGCACTTCCTTTACAGACGTGCAAATTCCCTGCCACTCACGTTGAGTGTGCCCTACGCATAAATAGTACAAGATGTCCTTTCCCGAACACGCGTTATCCCTTCTTACATGAGCGAATGATTGGAAGCTTTAATTATAGCACTTAGCCAAGGAAAGACGCCGTCTGAAAGTTTGCCTCAACTTCCAGGTGCTTACAAGGTGCGCCACCTAAAAAAATGTTGAATGTGCAAGGTGTGCGTGGGCACTACGGCGCCATCTTGCGCAGTGTATAGGTGTGTACGTGGGAGCTCGTTTTAGTTGCGAAAAAATGTCCACTCGCCGAAAAACGGCCACCCGAAGCGTTTATTCAGCATAAAGTTGGAAAAGTTATTGATGACGTGCCCTGGGTAGCCAATCGGATAGCTCGCACTACTAACGGCAACGGGGCAAATAACGTCAAAAGGCTAGGGGCGGCTTAAAATTCAGCCGACCGATGTGCTGCGATTGGCAGCGACGTACATTTTCAAAACCTTATAATAAATTACACGCTTTACGCGGAGCACTTAGATGCGTCAATTAATGATCAGAAGGACCTACTCTAACTATTCAGTACGTTTGTACAAAATCGACAAAATCGTTTGAGGGTCCCTTTGAGTAACCTCTAATAAATGAATATAGCCGTTTGATGCTGCTTTCTCTACCGAGTGCCGCGCCAGAAGTTTGCTTTACTGGCTGCAGTAACTCTCGATACACTCGGCCGAAATGCTTCTTTAACCTAAAAAAAGATTACCCCCCCCCCCAAAAAAAAAAAGAAAAAAGAAAATGGTTCTTGAGCTCAGGAAAATACAAAATATTGACTAGATCGGGCCGGGAAAGTAACTTTCTATGTTTAAACAGAAAAAGATACTACGGGAACGCGATCTCTATTTTCGCTTGTCTGTTTAATAAGGCTTCAAGGAAGCGTGAATTACTTACCCGCTTCTCACTTCTTTGTCATAGTTCACTTCAACCTCATGATATTTCTTACCTATACGGGCAGATAATCTAAGGTTTATGCAATTTTTAAAAATCACCCGTTGCAGATAACATAATTCTGGTGCTTGAGCTGGATTGCTCAGAGAGTCGGACACTACTTGCACGAGAACACGTAAGCACATATTCACTTAATTAACAAGAATTTGCTCATTAACTTCCCTAATTATTTACTCTAAGGCAGATAGTGCAATTCACGCATTGTAGGCGGTGAGATCATCATAGGTATTCCCTTGGAATTAATTTTCAGGATGTCACCAGCCTAAATATAAGCGCCATAAAACTCGCCGTGAGAAAGCACTGTTTGTCAACTTACTTTTTCTAACAAAACGCTCTTTTATGCATTGGAACACAAAACTAAATGAAACACTCATATATTTCTTCTCACACTTTGGAAAATAATATATTGAAGCTGATGTAACCTTCGCAATTCATTTCAAGGGACACGTTTTGCAAACTCACTGGCTGCAATTCGCAAATTACAAAAGGAGCGCTAAAGTAATTAATTACAAATGCAATTACTGAGTTGTTGCTAATTTGTTGAACTTGCATTTCTATTTCGCGTGCTAGTAACGTCCGCCTCTTCGAATAACCTAGCTCAACGACAAGGATTATGCTATCTGCCGCAGGTGATTTTTAAAACTTACGTAAAGCTTAAAAATTATTACCGTGTATATCCACATTATTACAATAAGTTAATTGCCCTACTATACTTCTCTTAGCGAGTATAAGGTACAACGACAATTGCAGATACATGTTTCAGAGATGAAAGGGTTTTGTCCTTGTGTCACTTGTGCTGCGTGTGTCCGGCCACAATGTCTGGTATGCATGTCACCCGGACTCGGTGGTCGTGGTGATCCCGCACCTTAGACAAACACCCATCCCCACCCTACTTTTGACACCTCCGACACTACTGCTTGATTACGATGCGTCTTGATCCTTTGACTGCCAAGGTTTATTCTTCGGCTGCTCCGAACCCACTGGAAGTATAGTTTCGCGTGTTTGTTGAGCGGACATTGCATGCTATGTAGAAGCCTGTTCTTGGTCGTCACTTTTTATTTCAGTTCACTTCTTCTGCAGGGTTACTGCATCCCTTCCTTTGTCATATTCCGAACGGACGGACCTGCCCCACTGGTCATGGTCATGGCTGCTCTTCGCAACATCACATCCGGCAGTTTTTCTTTTTTTTTCCCGTCTGTGTGTGTGTGTGGGGGGGGGGGGGGGGGGGAGGGGGGATGTTGAGTGGGCTTTCTAGTTATATAGAAACCGATTCTCCGTAGTTGGTTTATTCCGATTCATATACCATCCAGAAATTATAAACCGCATCATGTGGGAAAGTGCAGACGAACATGTCGCATTTGCTCGCCATGGCTGCCGTGGCAACCTCTGGAAACATACCACAAAACGTAAGCGATGCTAATTATTTTACGAGCTGCTTCTGGAGAAGCAGGGAGTTCTCTGCAAACACAAAACGACCATACTCCGGAGTTTCATGTTACATAGAAACTGGTTCTCCGCCGTCGGTTTATTGCGATGCATGTTATTTCATCCAGAATTCACAAACTCAATCGTCCTTGAAAGTGCAGAGGAACATGTCGCTATGGCTCACCATGGCTGCCCTGTCGAAACGGAGCACTGAGACATTTGATATATCTGCATCGACAAATCTCTTTTTTTTTTTTCGTGTATTAAGCCAACCTCTACAAATATATTACAACACGTGAGCAACGTTCCTTTTTTCACGAGCTGCTTCTGGAGAGGCAGGGAGTGCGCTGCAAACACAAAACGACTATACTACAGAGTTTCATGTTACATAGAAGCAGGTTCGCCGTCGTCAGCACATTTCATCCAGAATTCATAAACCATGGCCCATGTGCTAATCGCGAAATTTAAACCCAGGGGTTGGGAAGTCATGTTTTCTTAACGGTAACCCTAGACGAGCTCCACTTTCGAAATATCCGCCACCAAAAAATCTGCTGATTCCGGTTAAAATGTCCCCGAACTGTAGAAGGCACGTGTTTGGTTGATAGGAACACCAACGTATTCATTTCGCAGCACATTTTCAGGTCCCGTATCTAGAAAGTGGCGTTATTCATACGACTTCTGCCGAGCATCCCTGAATTCACAACTTATCGGCTTCAATTTGCCTATTACGGCATTGCCCTCGAGTGCATTACTATAAGGGTAATTTGCACATTTTAGGTAATTAGCGAAATGATTGCTTAAATATATAAGGACCGTTTAGCAATGTAACCTATCTATGATATGTATTTTCACCGGATCCAGAGAAATTCTTTCTTACTATATATACAGAGTAATTAATAAAGGGAAAATCAGACATCCACCCATTCGTAGCGATTGCTACAAAGGAATACAATACAATACTACGCCAAATATATATACAGGGTGTTTGAACGATCACTTTCAAACACTCCTAATGGTTTTCTGTGGCAGATAGGACAATTCAATTTGATGAGGTGATCTACTCGAAGCGTCGGACACTACTCGCACAAAAAATTGAAATGCATAATCGACTAATTATCAAAATACACTAATTAACTTTCTAACTAATTACCTTATGACCCATATTGCCATTTACAAATTCTAGCCGTGAAGTTGGCAAGGCGGATCCACTTGGAACGAATTCTCAGGATCACCTTGGTTTCGAGATAATCATTCCCGAGCTTTGCGGAGAAATGCATGGGCATTCCAGTTACTTTTGTGCTTCGGTGCATAAAACGACGTTTTGTTAAAGAAGCCGTATGTGCCCAACTTCAACGTCATAATCGTCGGCGAGGCCTGCGACCAGCGCGCAAGAGGCAGTGCCACCCGCCAGAGGAACTTGTTGCGTGCTGGAATGCTCCCCAATGACGACTTCAGTCTCTGGACAAGTTGCTTTCATGCTAAGTTGTGTGGTTGCAAGCCGTGCCGAAAGGTTGCAGCGTGACCGAGTGTTAAGACGAAGTGTACACTTCGCCTAGGGCGCTCGCACAACGAGTGTGAGGAGAGACGACAAGGATGGAGAATAGAACAGCCAGCCGGTGAACGAGTGTTGTCTCTCTTTGTTATTTGCAATATATATATATATATATATATATATATATATATATATATATATATATGTACTTTACACGGAAGATGACGCACAGCATGGTGGTGTAAGCTTGCTGCGGGGTTTTGTTCGGCGTTACACATGCTGACAGGTCTGGACCAAGTCTTGGTGTTCAGTCATATATAAAAAGGGTTTGACTTTTCGTGGCAGTGAAAAAGCAAACATTTTAGCTATCCAGTAAGAAGAAACGAATGCATGGTGGTGTAATGTGTGCCAAACAGAACACAAGCACACTCATAGATGGACAACGGCGCTACGTGCAAGTGAAGTAGTTTTTGAAGCCTACATAAAGCAACTCATCGTTAAAGACAGTCCTGACTACTTAGAACGGAATGAAGAAAGGACCCAATGAGGAATACCAATTAACCCAAACTTCAGTTCTTCGTTTGAGATGGGAATAGTCTCGTAGCGTAACCTGCGCGGTGACAATCTGTGGGCTCCAATGTATTCAGTGAACTCACAAACAAGTTGCCAGTGGAACGACATGCCTGTCGAGGCAAAACGGGTGATAATACAAATCGCTGATATGAAACACCAGTTCCCAAGCTCGTTTCCGTCTTGTTCATGGGAAGCTCGCTGGTCATGGAGGGAGTAATAGAATAAAAACAAAAACAGTAAGGGGGATAACGAGGAAAGAAGAAGAATCAGCTTAACTCTGGAAAAAAAAAAATGTGAGTCCCTCAATTGCTCGACTTCCAGCTGTGGTACGAGGGGCTTACCGCAAAGCTGCGCAAGTGACGAGATTTCCCATCCAAATTCACCACTTAAGTATGGCACCGCACCGGACCACTGTGCTAGGAGAACAGGGTTCGAAACCAACCTTCAGACTAACTTGGCTCACTGAGTATCAGATAATATGTACATTCGTGCCGCTCTTCAACGAAGCCCTTTCACGCCGACGTGGGTGCCTGTGGATGCGGGACAGGTGCCGCTGTGCGAAGAAACTCTTTGACGTCGACTTCAAGCACTGAGCATGTGCCACTGAGACGTGCTCGTCTTCAGTGAACCTCTTTGATGTCCACTTGTGTCACTGAATGAATGCCAAAGTAGGTGTGTGCCGCTCTTCAATGAACCTATTTGACGCCAACTTGAGTAACCAGCTGACATAAGGAAGTATAATATGGATAGAATTGAACATGCTCTCAGGAACGGAGGAAGCCTAAAAGCAGTGAAAAAGAAACTAGGAATAGGCAAAAGACGGGGAATGCGGGAGATGGAAATTCAAGACGATGAGCAAAACGTGAACAAGGTGAATGCAGGAGCCAACGTTTCGACAAGTGGACTTGTCTTCTTCAAGGCAACGTACGCTTTCCTCGCCACAGTATATATCTTCTAAAGAGGAGAGGGTGTGAGGCGTGAGTGTGCGGAAACGAGGGAAGGTGTGTTAGCGTGTCGAATTGAGAGTAAAGGAACGCAGTGCACAAGGTCAAAGCCAGGGCCACCCCTCACCCTCCACCCGGTCTGTCAACCCAGACGTGTTAGCGGGCGTGTCAAGGGCGTCTGACACGCCGGCTGAAAAAAAAAAAAAAAAGAGAAGGAGAGGAATTTTTTCTATTCCTCTCCTTGTTTTTTTTCTTTTTTTTTTTAGCCGGCGTGTCAAACGCCCTTGACACGCCCGCTAACACGTCTGGGTTGACAGACCGGGTGGAGGGTGAGGGGTGGCCCTGGCTTTGACCTTGTGTACAGCGTTCCTTTACTCTCAATTCGACACGATAACACACCTTCCCTCGTTTCCGCACCCTCACGCCTCACACCCTCTCCCCTTTAGAAGAACCCCACCTATATATACTGTGGCGAGGAAAGCGTACGTTGCCTTGAAGAAGACAAGTCCACTTGTCGAAACGTTGGCTCCCGCATTCACCTTGTTCACGTTTTGCTCATGGGAATAGGCAAGAATCAGATGTATGCAATAAGAGACAAAGCCGGCAATATGATTACTAATATGGACGAGATAGCTCAAGTAGCTGAGGAGTTCGATAGAGAGTTATACAGTACCAGTGGCACCCACGACGATAATAGCAGAGAGAATAGTCTAGAGGATTTTGAGATCCCACAAGTAACGTCGGAAGAAGTAAAGAAAGCCTTGAGAGCTATGCAAAGGGGGAAGGAGCTGTGGAGGATCAGGTAACAGCAGATTTCTTGAAGGATGGTGGGCAGATTGTTCTAGAAAAACTGGCCACCCTGAATACGCAATGCCACATGACTTCGAGCGTACCGGAATCTTGGAAGACCACTAACACAATCCTAATCCATAAGAATTAAAGGGGACGCCAAGGATTAGAAAAGTTATAGACCGATCAGCTTACTGTCCGTTATCCACCAAGTATTAACTAAGGTAATCGCAAATAGAATCAGGAACACCTTAGACTTCGGTCAACCAAAGGACCAGGCAGGATTCCGTAAAGGCTACTCAACAATAGACCATATTCACACTATCAATCAGGTGATAGAGAAATGTACGAAATATAGCCAACCCTTACATATAGCTTTCATTGATTACGAGAAAGCGTTTGATTCAGTCGAAATTTCAGCATTTATGGAGCAATTACGGCATCGGGGTAAAGACGAGCTCTATGTAAAGATACTGAAAGATGTCTATAGCGGCTCCTCAGCGACCGTAGTCCTCCATTAAGAAAACAACAAAATCCTAGTAAAGAAACGTGTCAGGCAGGGAGATATGATCTCTCCAATGCTATTCACAGTGTGTTTACAGGAGGTATTCAGAGACCTGGATTGGGAAGAATTGGGGGTAAGAGTTAAGCGAGAATACCTTAGTAAATTGCGATTCACTGATGATGTTGCCTTGCTTAGTAACTCAGGGGACCAATTGCAATGCATGCTCATTTTCTGGAGAGGCAAAGCAGAAGGGTGGGTCTAAAAATTAATCTGCACAAAACTGAAGTAATGTTTAATAATCTCGGAAGAGAACAGCAGTTTACGATAGGTAGCGAGGCACTGGAAGTGGTAAGGGAATACATCTACTTAGGGCAGGTAGTGACCGCGGATCCGGACCATGAGACTGAAATAATCAGAAGAATAAGAATGGGCTGGGGTGCGTTTGGCAGACATTCTCAGATCATGAACAGCAGGTTGCCATTATCCCTCGGGAGAAAAGTGTATAAGAGCTGTGTCTTACCATTTCTCACGTACGGGGCAGAAACCTGGAGGCTTACGAAGAGGATTCTAATTAAATTGAGGACGACACCACGAGCTATGGAAAGAAGAATGATGGGTGTAACGTTAAAGGATACGGAAAGAGTAGATTGGGTGCGGCAACAAACGCGAGTTAATGACATCTTAGTTGAAATCAAGAAAAAGAAATGGGCATGGGCACGACATGTAATGAGGAGGGAAATAACCGATGGTCATTAAGGGTAACGGACTGGATTCCAAGGGAAGGGAAGCGTAGTAGAGGGCGGCAGAAAGTTAGGTGGACGGATGAGACTAAGGAGTTTGCAGAGAGAACATGGCCACAATTACTACAGGCCAGGAGTAGTAGGAGAAATATGGGAGAGGCCTTTGCCCTGCAGGGGGCGTAATAAAGCTGATGATGATGATGATGACGATGATTATTACTATTAATATTATTATTCTTATTAACCAGGTAATTAAATTGCCACGGGGGATGTGCTGCTCTACAATGACGAAAAAGATCCCTTACATTCCTCCGTTGTTGAGCGGAATTGAGTCCACATCAAGATTCCTCGAGGACAGCAACCCGACATATTAGCAGGCTGTGTCACGGATGCAATGGGTATGTGCCGCTCTGCAATGAACCTCTCACAAACTTGGATCACTGAATATGTGCGACTGACTGAGTATGCGGCAAGTGAGAGGGAAAATTCTCAGCGTTCGAAGGCACCGACGCCCCTCGCTTCTCGTCTTTGAGGCCAAGGGCGGACTTGTCTACAGTGCCACTAGATGGCGCAGTGTGTCCACAAATTAGCGCGAAAGTGGAGCCCGGCTGCCGCATGACGCGTTTCTCAGCTTTCGCGAGCACCGGCACGCCATGCATTTCGCAGGCCAAGCGCAAGCTTCGCGGTGACGGCGCTAGGTGGCGTCTAGTGTTCCTAGAATAGAGTGAAAAAGGAATTCCGCTGTAGTACGCGCCTTATATATAGCTCGTTTCGACGGTGGCGATACGTTGTCGCCAAATTTAGTCAATGCTAAATGCATTATTGTCCACAGTCATCAAGGGATGGGTTCTTCCGTAATTTATTGCGAGGGGAGTCATTTAATTGCTTTGTGTCTCGACCCGGCAACGGTGATCGCATTCGCAACTTTTCTCTAAGGCTTAGTTACGGTTGCGAGAACCCTGAATGTTGAACAGCTTAGTACTCATTGACTGTGGGTAAAAATTTTCGAGGGAATCGATCTGCGGCTTTCCCGCACCAATGAAGCCACGTTGACGTCCCTTCTCAGTGTCGTAAAGACAGAAGTCGCAAAGGGATCACTGCATCTGAAAGAAAGACCAACGTAGAGCCTCCTTTTAATGGCCGCGAGAACGAGTTATAGGTGGCAGCATCATAACGCCGTTTTGTCGGTGGAACGGATTAAAATGTACGCGGCAGCGCTTTGCTGTGAGCAGTTTGAGTTGATTGTCAGCTAACGATAGGCGATAAATGCAGTGAGCTGGAAATATATTCTTTCTCCAATGCCGCAATACTGCACGAAACACGCAGAACGCTCCTATTACCGGGAAGAAGCGCAAACTGCTCAGCGGGGGAATGATACTGAGCAACATTGTCTGTATTTTCGCCCATCATTTGTGCTTTTCGTATGTGTTGATTAAGTCAGCATTCCGCTTGCTATGTTGGAATTGCTGTTGCACAACTCTACTAATGCATTCTTTTTTTGTTGCTTACCATGCTATGGTTATAAAAAAAAACCTGGTTTTCAGCACAACGAAGTTAACGTCTGCTACGCTGCTTGTGCACACACATAGCTATTTTTTTTCAGTTATCCGTGAAATAAAAACCAGTTAATAAGTTCATTTAGACAACCTACCTCACTCTAAATGGGAGTGCGTGAGCAGGATTAATATCTCGTTTTTACACGATAACTTGTTTCGCAGTAACAATAAAAATGTAGCAGTTAAGCAGAGCTCTCTTTGCATGGTTACCTTCACGGCAGCGATGCGTGAAAGTTCCAGTTATTTTATGGGCCCGTAATGATGTTTCTATGGGCAAACAGTCACCGCTACCATTAGTCAACCTAACAACGCCGCACCATGGTGCAAATTTTAACAGCCGCTCGCCACTCTGTATTACGACTGTCATGTGACACATTAACCTGATGTATATAATACCCTATATATGTTTCTTTTTTATTTTGTAGCTTGAAGAACATGTGCCAAAGTGGCACGATTCACTTACGAGGCAGAATATTTTTTTTCGTAGTGGAACCACTTGATTAAAGTACACTTTAAGCAGATCGAAGGCTAATCCCGTAGAGCCTAGACGACAGTCAAGCAATTGTACACGTAAGAACATATGTATCCCGCAATATCTTGTGAATAATCAAGCTTATCTTTCTTTCCCTTTCTGATGCGTGATCTTCATGCCACCTTTTGCTTGCTCTCTTGTATCAAAAAAGTTGTTGAATAATCAACACATTGTGACAATATGCCGCTTTGGCTCTGCCACGTCACGGTCACCTTCGGACTTAATTGGTGATCCACACCAATCGTTTGACTCAAGCTCTACGTGCCAAATCTGCTCGGCGTTTTCCCGTCCAAGAGCATCTTTTCGCAACGAGTAATGAGCACTGCTGTCATGCAGGCATCCAAACAACATCAATCTTCGAACGCCGCGCCCCAACCAGTAATGAGCTGCGAACTTTCCCCTCTAAAAAATGTCGGGGTTCCAGCAAAATGCGAAACGGCACCGCTGGCCGTAGAAGTGATGTCGCACAAGCCAGCTGCTATTTGCACACCGCACGGTAATGCGGTCCTAAAGCAGCAACTAGATGAAAAGAGCGCGACGCTAGGAAAGACGTTAATGTCACCTCCGCAGCTGCCGCGGGCGAAGTGCAATGAACCGTCGGCTTAAGAACCCTCGCCAGTAGCGTCTTTTCTAAAGATATATTGCAGGCTGGTGATGATGTCGTCCTAAGGTCTTCGGATGTCGATGTAATTTCACATGTCTCTTCGCAGCGGCCTGTGGCATTCAAGTTTCTGCTTCTTTTGAAGAATACTTCCGCAAGGTTTCGAAGACGTCTTCCCAATTATTTTTTCTCTTCGACGGTATTGCTAAACTAACTTTCATGAACAAAAAAGGACGTACACCACACAACGCGACTGCAGACCTTCCTTCCACAATCTCTGCTTAACTACAGAATCATGCTCACTTTGCAAAAATCGCACAAATGGAATGCGATTCGTGCATGTCGTACTGCTTTTTATTGTAACAGAGTAATATTTGAAGCCACTGAATGAGACAGTGACTACTGTGGCTTTTAAAAACGAGCCAACATGCGTTTGTTTCGCGTTGCAGATGACAGCCACCGAAACACGGCAAATAGTTTTTTTTTTATTGTTATTCCTATTTTCTTGGGATAAACCTAATGATCATTAACTATGAAACCGGGAAGCACGACATCATCCAGAGCATCATTCCTATTGCAGCGACTATCAATACAGCAAGCATCCGGTAAAAGAATAACGTGAAGCACATGTGCTCGCACCAATTTTCCGCGAACGTTCTTTGTGAGGTTAACTTTGAAGGTATTTACTGTTGAGGGCTTCGCAGTCGCAATTATCATGGTATTGTGATCCGGCTGTCGCAATCGTCACAGAAGCGAAATGTTACAAATAGCTGAAAACTCGCGTTTGTGTCCTTCCATTCGCTCCCATTAATTGTCGAGCTTTGCGTGCAATACCGATACAATAGACAATCGCAAGAAATTCGACCGAGAATTCAGTTGATGCGGTTGCAGGGCTAGTGAAGTATTCCCTAAAAGTTACGTTGACATTATTGTGAGCCTCGCATTATAATTGCCGTGAGTGACACGATGTTCTTTCGTGTTTTCTAATATAGACCGTACATTATTTTTCTTCTCTCTTTTTTTTTTGCTTTCAGCAACCCGTTACGTATTGCGTAAGAAAAAAAAAACATTTCACATGGCGTGTCTATTGGTGTGATCATTCATTTATTAGTTCTTGATGTTCAAGTTGCTCACACTTCATAGCATAAGAAAAGCTCATAATTAACTCCTTACGCTGGTGTCGCACAGAGGAAAATTTTGCACTAATTGCGCACAGTTCTGAAAGTGAACTAGTACGCTTACAATTGAACGGACTCAAAGCCTTCGCAAACTAAATAGTGAATCAGGCAGCATGTCACACTTTATTAACGAGGAAACTTTGGCATTTTCTAACTTTTTTACTCGTGAAGTTCCCATAAACAGCCATTTCTAAACACACGGGCCTAATTTGATACTACGCAAGCTGTTTGTTCTATTTGATTTCCAATAGTTTCACAGAAAGGAATGTTTTATTTCTGTTTAAATGCTTGTTCCCGTATACGCAGCAATACACCAGCACTTACATAAACAAAGACCTGTAGTGATGTAACGAAATTTGGGAAAAGAGATTGGGGATTTGGGTGAGACAGGTCAGGCTTCGCAATCGGCTCAACCATAATATTGTTTTGTCGAAACTGCTGCAAGCATGATTTTCTTGTATTCCTCGTGCTACACGACATCCTTCAGCTTTAATGAAGAAATGACTCTATATGATCGTTCATCGTCCTAATTAAGCAGCGGACTATTTAGGCCCAGCGAAGAGCAAAGCCGCCTCCTAAGTAAATAGGCAGGCACCCTTGCCCAACGTCAGGCAAACCTATGCCTGCATGTACGAAACCTCGTAATTGGATTTCAACCACTTCTGTTTTCGTTAAATTTGGCTTCTTTCGGTACCCACTGTGTGGTTTTAATTAATTAGTCGTTAGATTACAACGTGCTTGGATTGTGGCAATGCATCGCCTTAAGCAGAATGCAAGCTATTGCACTGATGAAATGATCAAAATGGAACATAACCTTTCCTTCGTGGCTTAAGCAATGCAACCCAGGAGCTAAATATTTTTTATGGTGCACACCCGTGCTGTAAACCTGCTTGCTTATCTCACTGAGGGCGCGTTCGTCTATTTAAATATTAAAATTAAATTCGACGGTTCTAAGGGGGAGCGAATGGAAACGCACACGAAGGTTGACTTAAATCGATATTTTACTGGAGCACCAACACGAGAAGTGCCTGTTTTGGTATAGTAAATTAATTGTTGTCCTTTTTTAACCTTCTTGTCTCTAACTTTAAGTGCCTTGCAAATATGTGGATTTTCTAATCATCTCGTTATTTTAATTTCCACTGCGCACAGTGCTATAGTGTCTTTGATATCTCAGACGGTTATACGGTACAGCTGGGGGTACATGCAATAACCGTTCTTATAAGCAGGCTAAAATGCACACAGAGATAATTATAACCTTGAAACAGACCACGAACTGGAACTGAACTTTGCGAAATTCCAAAATCTTAGTGCGTTTTACCGAGTCATAATAAATTGCGAAACGACGTGGGCTGAACGATGTGGGCAAGAGACCAAGAAAAAGTGAAGCACAGTCGTTTGTCAAGTGGCTTTCAGCCCCACTCTCATTTTCAACGTTCCTGAGATCTCAGTCAAAGAAGCTATATCACGCCGTCGTCGTCGCTGCCGACGTCATGCCGTCCTGCTCACGCAGCAAATGGCTTAATGACGCCAGAAGTTTGTCACTCACGTGCATTCTTTTTTGGCTGTACCATTACTTTATTGTTCAACGTTGCATTTATTATGCTTGCGAATGAATTTCACTCCTGAATGCTAGGGAAACAGGATAAGACGGCTCGTTTACTCTACGCATGCACGCAGAAAGTGAAATAATAGGCCGTAAACCTAAGTGGTAGCATAATGGGGAGTGAGTGTGATAAAGCCTTCTTGATTCTTATGGTTGTTTTAGGATAGAATCAATATTTGTTCTATACCGTCTCGAAACCGTAACTTCGTAACTAAAATATCGCAGTAGTATCAAAGTCTAAGTAAAGAAATTTAATTTAAATATTAGCAAGTTTAGGCAGAAAAAAATGCAGAAAGGGCTTGTGCTACTGTTCCAGGAGTAACAATTCTACTTCCTGCTTCTTTTTCTTTTTTCTTTTTAAGCCGGCTGTACGCTCGTTCGCCTGCCGCCGTCTGGCCACCATGAAAACAGCGCCAACCTATAGTTGCCAGATATATTCAATTCCCCGCCTAGACAGTTTGCGAAGACCGTGCGCCAGTTGCGTACGCTGTTCCCTTTGCTGTAGCTTCCTTTTTTTTTTGCCATTTCAGCCGTGGAGATAACGCAAAAGCCTAGAGCTGTGGTCTTATAGCAGCATTGTGTGGTTTCCCTACAGACAGATCATTGGCACTTAAACACGCTTTCTTTCTTTTTTTTACATTGTCTCGTATATGGCTTGACAGTGTATGGACGAGATTCGCGCATGGCTGCTTACAGACGTCGCTGTCACAGCATAGGCCATAAAACAGGACCAGAGGCCTTTGAAAAATCCCTTTAATATGCGACAGTTTATGACAGGATGAAAGAAAATAGGAAACAGAGCATTTCGACGCAGCTGACCACAGCTTTTGTGGGATTTTGGCTGCACTCCCAAACTCAATGCGCTGTTATTTACTGATTGCGCTACATAAAAAAGAAGCAATAATTCAGTGGACCCACAGTGCGTACAAACTTTATTGTCACACTAGTCTGATTTCTGAAGTAATGAAGACAGACCAGTCACATGTTTCAATGACTAAACTCCTGATGCGAAACGCGTTCACCGACGCTTCTGAGTAAGAATGAGCGGCAGCGTCAGACACACCTTCTTTGCACACAGGAAGGACATCACCAAAATCAAACTATGTTTATTCAAATTAGAAGATATAAGCCCGCTACACGACCAAGAACCCTCTCAGATATTCCCAGTAACCCCCGCCCTTAGACGACGTGCGCTACTCTGACGCCATCTCGTAGCCATTGTCGTCGCAAAGCACGTATTGCGCGGCACTACGCTTTTCTTCTCACGCTTTCCCCATGCCCTTCTCCTCCGCTTTCCGCCTCATGATTCCGCTGCACCCTTCTCCCCCTCTTTCCTCCTCGCGCTCTCCTCACTATCGACATCTTTCAATCTCTCGCTGCGCGCCGCATTCGCTTTCATCCTTCACTGTGCTCGTTCGCTCGGTTACGACGGGCAACGCCGACGCTCTCCGCAGGAACGGGCTCCTAAGAGCTGTGCTCTAAAAGGGAGCACTCAGTTCAAGTGGGAGGATGCACCGGAGCACTATAAGCGATCTCTCAAGCTGGTGCGCTTCAAGTGCTGTTCTAGCGTGCGAGTTTGCTGAAGTTTGTTCCAAAGATACGTGCGTATATTGGCAAAGGTCGAAAGGGCACAATTTAGCATTGCAAGGCAACAAAATATTCCCAAGCTATAATACTAGACTGCAGTGCGTTGTCCAGAATGCTCAACTCACTTCTGTGCAACGCGCGCACTTCTTTTTTTAGTGAAACCTCTTGCACAAGCTCACGTGCTGCGAAATTCTGGTTAGAGTTTAAATTCTCGATCTCTTGGCTCCATCGATGACAACCAAGACAACAAGCCGGCAGGTGAGCTTGTTGGTTGTTGTTTACCGTCAAATCGTGCTCTCTCGCTCTGTCATTGGTTCACCAGCCCAATTGATATGCACGTGAGTTGCGCAGGAGAAACGAAATTCACAAACCATGTCGACGGCATATTCGGCATAGCAATTGAAGTGTTTTTTTCTTTTTCAACGTTTGCCTTCTTTACGTTGTTACACAGGTGCAAGCGGGCATGTGTGCTCTTGCTTGCAGGGAGTAGAATACGCGAGAAGGGCCGCAAATACATACGGCAATCTGCTTCGAGTAGTTGGACGCTTTGTACCATGCGGCAGCACTTCATATCTCAACGGTCTTTGTTGAACCGCTGCCACTCTTTTTCTTTTTGACTTTTAGTTAGCTTTTGCAACAACGTCTCTGCATAGCGAAAAATAACAGCGAGGACATCCAGCCAAACAATGCCCTAAAATGTGACAGTTTAGGCATGCCTGCAGATTGTGAGCAGACCATTTCTTTTGAAGCATATTCATCCTAAAGGTTTGTTTTGGCTCTTTCGAATCTGAATAAATAAGAGAAAAACTTTTGTTTGGCGCAGAAGTGAACAGAGTATTCTTTTTCTCTTTTTTTTTCTTTCCGCTCGCTGTCGCATAATAAAACTTGTGGCGGAGGAGTTCTAGGGGCGGTTCTGTGCATGACGGCTTTGTTAAATTGGAATTTTACTTTGCAGTAACATGACAGCGGCGGCGTGTTTCTCTGCGTTTGTCGCATTTATGTGGTTACGTGGGGCAAACGTGCCTCTATGCCACCTCGCATTAACCTTATTCATGGTGTGTTTTCTTGTACTTTGTATGGTAAGCTGGAAATCTTTTACTTACCACGATTAGCTAGTACAGAGCATTGTCATGTAGTCATCGGTAGCTATTCGTGGTGGTACATATATAAGACCTTCTCTTTAGATCATATGAAGTTCACAACTGTGTTAAATGAGCAAAGAAATATCCCCGAAAGAGAGAAAAGGATGGTCGATCATGTAGAAGAACACTATATGTATGTATTCACGCACATATTGTGTTATTACTATATATATATATATATATATATATATATATATATAGGCCCCTCGGTTAACCCCCTTTCTTCTCGTTGATTATATATATATATATATATATATATATATATATATATAATCAACGAGAAGAAAGGGGGTTAACCGAGGGGCCCGATTTTTATTAGTCATATCAGAAGAAGCTAACAAACACTGACACCAAGGACAACATAAGGGAAATTACTTGTGCTTTAATAAATCAAATAAAGAAACGATAAATTATTGGAAATTAAAGTGGATGAAAAAAACAACTTGCCGCAGGTGGGAACCGAACCCACAACCTTCGCATTTCCCGTGCGATGCTCTACCAATTGAGCTTCCGCGGCGTCGTTTTCCCATGCACTTTCTTGGGTATTTGTGTGTCCTAGTAGAACCCTGGGAATGTTAGCCAGCACCACCACTCACAGACCTTGGCGGCGGACGTGGAACGTCGTTTTCGCCACAGGCGTCACGAGGACGTGATCTTTTTGGGGAAATGTTGTCCTTGGTGTCAGTGTTTGTTGGCTTCTTCTGATATGACTATATATATATATTATCAATACAGTTGCCCAAACCTTGTCTTTCATTCTTTTCAAAGTCATTCCTCAGAATTTTCAGAGTGACATCAAACAAACAGATTTTATGACACAGAACACCGACACCGCATGCGCTTTATGTTAAATCTTTTCAGATTGAAACATGAAAAGTGCGAACCAATACTAAAAGATGGGCCTACGCAAGAGCCGCGTTTCCAGCAGAAAGCTCACTTTCGTGCTTAGCGTTCGTCGCCAGCGTTTCCCGGTCAACATACGATTACATAAACTGTAATTGCCACTCTTAAAGCCGAAGGTTTAGCGCCCTCCAATGTTTTCAGCTCCCGTGTTTAAAGTAGCTATATATGCACACGTGGCTGTCAATGTAAGCTATGTCTCTTGGGGCCCTATAACGTAAAACTATTCCAATGTGTTTCTATACCAATATCCTGACGTCAAATTTGCGTAACCACCGACGCAAGCACCGGGCGGTCACCCGCAGGGTCGTCTGAACCGGCCAATCAAACGCTCTCCTCGTTCATAAGAGGTCACTTTTGTTTGCTTGAGAAACGAATAACATTGCCTACACTGAGCTGCTTGTCGTATCTAATTGACTGACAAGAGGCGAGGAGAACGCTCAAGTGGAGAGGGATTCACTGGGGCAGAGCCAGTGCACTGAAAATCGATAACCGGTGAAGAGGGTAGTGCCGGCGTCTGCGATTGGTCGGCTTTCCCTTACTTAGCTTGTGGTGGCTGGTCGAAAATCACGGCGGCATGCAACGAGAGCTTAAGAATGACGCTAAAACTGACCCTCAGCAAAGAAGAGTTGGCAGAATGAGGTGGTAAACGTGATGAAAGGGCTCGAAAACGTTACACAGCCACGCAAGAAGTTTTATTATACGCAAATACACCCATGCTCTCCGGCAGGTGCGAGTAGCCAGTGTCTCAGAGATCGGCGGCAGTCATCTTTTATTCCTTTCGGAACGGGGCAGCCTGCGGCTATTCCGAAGAGAATTCAATTTTGTTCGGCATATTAATGCATCTTTATCGCGTACACGTCACTTTGACGCGGTGAGTTTGTGCGGTTTTGTGACGCCGCGTGACAGGCAGGTGAAGTGGGTGCAGCCCGAAAACTTTTTACCAATAGCCAAGGGCTAATGGCGAAAGAGGGTCGAATCAGAAATAACTGTTTTTCTTTTTTCTGTCAAATCATGAATAATCAGTTTGTACACATCATATCAGATGGGGAGGTATCGCGGTTTTCGTGACGTCGCGTGACAGACAGGTGAAGTGGGCGCGGTCGAAAATTTTTTGACCAATTGTGGAGGGCTGATAACAGAATTGGAATAGAAAAGTTTGGAATAGTTTTACGTTATAGCGCCATTGTTCTCTGCTTTCTAATTCGCTTAGCGACTACACAGAACAACAGGGACAGTACTCGCACATGCCTTTTTTGAATGTCTCTATTCATCCTAATAACTATAAAGTATCGTTGAGTCGCCACACATTTTTATTTTTAACTAGCCCTTGGAAGTGGACAAAAAGGAACACGTTCCCAGAATCAGCGGGTGATCTTTCCAGTGTGTCAGAGCGTAATTAAATATTGTGTTCTAACGCGGCAGCGGTGAAATTTTTCTTGCGCATTTGCACTGCAGATATACTGTCACGTGGAAGCAACGAAGCGAAGAAATTTAAGCTGATTCTACAAGGAAAGATACAAGGTAAACTTATGTAAACTGCAGCCAGGGTCCTCTCTTGCGATTCCGACTGGGCGAAAATGTCGCAACTGTCACGAGCGCCGCTACGGCACGCGGCTTGTGCTATACTGCTGAGTCGTCTAATGACGTGATGGACGAGGTATATGAGAAGATGCCTTGATAATGGCTGCAAGCGCAAGCCGTATGTCACTACAAATGCAACTATTCTCTCCGGGATAGAAGCGCTTTACAATAAAATCTCAGCTCTCTCGAGCAGTCACTGTCTCCTATTTGCTATGAAGGATTGCTGGCATGTAAGTAGTGACGCGGCAGCTTGCGCATTATAAGTCGCCATTTTTGCGCCGTTTGCTCTGGCATCTGTTGCAGTAAACATTCGCAGATGCGCGCGAGCGACCTTCTTTCATCAAGAAAACATGCTTCAATGTTGACTCTGTTACATTTATGCCTTCGATTGAAGGGGTGTCGCTACTTCTGGTGGTGGAGAAAAATACACGGCTTCTTCCTCTGTCCCAACCCGCCCACCGCTTCATATCGATGGCTTCGTTTAAGTTACTTCGCTCCATTGATTATAGATAAATCATCTGCAGGACTTCGCGCCAACCAATCTTCGAGCGTAAGCCGCATATAACTATGTGTATGAGAACACTCGCATATGAACGAATTATTATAGTGAGCGTTCGAATAATTCTATTCGCGAATCGAATATCTACCATTCGATTTTTTTCGAGTATTCGATATATTCCGTGTACAGACCTGCGCAGTGCCACATCTGCCGCCCAAGCGAGCGTTAAAGCTGTGAATGCACTTTTGTCTTTCTTGAGAGCGACTGGCCCATGTGAACGCCTTTGACTCGCTCAGGCCCTCCGTGTGCGTGCACGAGCTCACCGCATCATTCCTGCCCCTCCCCTCCCTCTAATCTCATCTTTCTATTCCCTCTCTCCCGACCCCCAGAGTAGGGTAGCCAACCAGACGCATTTCTGGTTAACATCCTTACCGTCTCTCTTTATTTCCTCCTCCTCCTCATCCTCACTTCGTTTTTCGGGCGCACCCGAAGTGCCGAGTGCGCCGCGGACGGGTCGCCCCGGTTGACGCAGTAGCGGACTAAGTGTGGTTGCTGCACGACGTCGGCACAATGAGGCGATTGCACAGATAGCGTTCGAACGCCGGAATTCGCAAAACGGCGCCGCTCGTCGGCCGGAGCCGCCTCTGTCAGTAAATTAGGCTTCGCCCAGGTCGACAGGACCGATCTAGATGATAACGGGACGTGAACGGAGGGAACGGCAAGACAACGCAGCGCGTATTCCGAACGTGTGAAAGCAGGTGCGAAGATCGGGCCGATTGGCCACCCATAGGCACGCATATGCAGATCGTGTTGCATACGCGGCAACAAACTTCACGCCGCTTCAACGGCCGCCAATCTAACCGTGACGCGTGATGTAGGAGCGATCACTGACGAGCCACCCGTACGAACATACTTGCGGTAAGATTCCGTGAAACTTTCTATTGCAATAACTTAAGATTGCCGTAAACTACAGGTCCCCTATTGAGAACCTCATTGGTATTTACCAGAAGAGGACGTTTCTGATTCATTACGTTCAGATGAAGAAAAGACCACTTGCCTCTATTCAACAGATATTCTTCCGATAAAAAAAAAAGCATTTTTTAGACCTTCATATAAGGGGTGATTATTTTTAAGTTTACGGAATTTTAGAAATTGCCTACATGGCAGGGAGCAAAATTCTTGTTCTTGAGCTGGATTATTCGAAGAGGAGGACATTATTAGCATGAGAAACCGATAGATATGTGCGACTAACCGACGAAGATTCCCTAATACGGTTCCTAAATGAATACCTTACGGGAGATATTGCAATTTTCAAATTGTAGCCAGCGATATTGAAAGACCTATCCACGCAATCACAAGACGTATACGCCATAAGGACCGGCATACTACTTTGGGGTTCCCTTTAATGAAAGTACACCGTATTGTGTATCTTGATTGCTATGCACATAAACTACTGATTGCTTGCTACCGTTTTGCTATGCGATGCTAGGAGACTTCCGATCATGTGCAGCACCGCGTTTTCTGGCCCAAAGTTTTTGGGCATTAAATATTTCGAAAAAAAGTCTGATATTTGGTATTCGATTCCAAATTCGGCTTTTCTTTTTAGTGATTGGATTCGATATTCGATTCGAATTCTTCTATTCGGTATTCGGAGACACCTACTTGTAATCCTTCAGATGCATTAATATTCTCTGCTATAGCATCGACAGAGGCGCGATATAATGAGCAGCAATTTTTTCTCTAAATATAAATTATGGGGTTTGACGTGCCAAAACCACTTTCTGATTATGAGGCACGCCGTAATGGAGGATTCCGGAAAGTTCGACCACGAGGGATTCTTTAACGTGCACCTAAATCTAAGCGCACGGGTGTTTTCGCATTTCGCCCCCATCGGAATGCGGCCGCCGTGGCTGGGATTCGATCCCGCGACCTCGTGCTCAGCAGCCCATCACCATAGCCACTGAACAACCACGGCAGGTAGCAATTTTTTTTTTCTCTGTTTCGTGTGGTTTTAGTAGGAGTACAAACATTCGCATATGCGCAAAGAGCAATCTTCTCTAAATAAAAAAAATATAACGTAATTATTTGCTGTTGTCATTGTTGTTGTTGTCGTTTTTGTCTTTCAAATATGGCAAGGTACCTTCTAGGGGGAATTGACTAAGGTTCTCTTAGAAAAAAATACGCAATAACGTTCTTCCTGCTAACGTAGCCGATGCTTCGTATGCTGCACAGAAGGAAGTTAAACCCTTCCTTATATGGGGATCACAGGAATGAAAGGCCAATATTGGCAATACTTCGAAAAAACACACCCCTTATCTTGATGACAGTTTTCGATGGTGGCGGCAAGAATTATCGTCGACTTGTTTTAGCATGACGACAATGAGATGATGACAGCGTGGAAAGGACGGCGCCTTGACGACAACAAAATGACAGAATGATATATATAGTGCCGTGATGAACTTTGGGCAGTAGGCATTCGCGACTAGAACGATACAGCAGCGAGAGGTAGAACAGTCGATCGAGCACCGAAACAAGGTTGTTGATGCTGTAGCCTGCGACACGTATGGCTCCTACACACGATGGGGGATTGGCCAAGTAATGGGTGGATTATTCCAAATTAATATGGAGCATAAATAAAATAAACAAGGTTTGTCTCTCTCGTCGTCGTTTTCTCTCTTATAGCCACAGTCTCACTGCTCCTTAGTTCACAGTATGATTATTCATTCATTCATTCATTCATTCATTCATTCATTCATTCATTCATTCATTCATTCATTCATTCATTCATTCACAAAACTTATCGAGTCCTGAAGCCTGGTCTTTTCAGACCGAGCCTTATGGCGTCGTCGTGGACCCTCTGGACAGCCCGTAGTTGATCTTGATATGAAGAGCTTGATATCATCTTGTGCGGGTAAAGCCATTTTTCTTCGGGGTCGGCGAGAGTCGCTGGACAGCCCGCCAGCATGTATCTGATGTCAATGATGCCATCGCACACGTTACATTCTTTCCTAATTTCTCTTTCGGGGTGAATTTTATTTATGAAATACGGAGTGGGTTACGTCCCGGTTTGCAGTAAACATAGCGTGACTGCCTGAGCCCTGTTCAATTTTACGTGTGACAGTGGGAATTGCCTACGCCCCAAATAGTAATATTTAGTGATGTCGTTGTAAGTTAGTAAGTACGGTTATCTCCCTCGCGGAAAAAGAAGCCGTCCCGGCGACCAACGGGTAGGACAACAGAGACGGGTCATAGTACGGCTTTAGACGCTGGACATGCACAATTTCACGTCTTCGATGGCGATGATCCACAGGTAGCTCGAGGGGTTCCACGATATAGTTGATTAGAGACGTTTGGTTGATCACGCGGTATGGGCTCTGGTACTCCACGCGAGTTTTGGTGACAGTCCAGGGGTAGGGGCTGGAACCCAAAGCCATACTAGCGAGCCAGGAGCATAAGATACAGGGGCATGGGAAGTTTCTCCATGGTTCTTCTGGCATTGCTGCTCTTCTGCCGTAAACATACGGGATAGCTTGCGACACTCTTCTGCGTGTGCAGCTCCGGATAGGGTAGTGGTTTCCGTGGTGTCAGGGCGGTACGGAAGGATAGTATCCATTGTGGAAAAAGGTTCGCGTCCGTACAGGAGAAAGACGGGCGAAAATCTCGTGGTAGTCTGCGTGGTGGTACTGTGAACTCTACTGTGACTGCCCTATACTGTGAACAGTAACTGTACTGTGAACTAAGGAGCAGTGGGGCTGTGGCTATGAGAGAGAAAACGACGACCAGAGAGGCAAAGCTTGTTTCGGTGCTCGATCGGCTGTTCTACCTCTCGCTGCTCTATCTCTCTAGTCGCGAACGCCTACTGCCCAAAGTGCATCACAATAGATATATGTTAACGAGAAGAAAGGGAACTGAGGGGCCCGATTTTATTCATCATGTGGCTTACCCTACGTTGTCCTTGGTTTCTTTGTTGGCTTCATATGATATATATATCATGCCCACATCTACATGTTGCTTTCCCCGCAACTTTTCCCGAGTGAGGGAAGTTTGCCAGTGGGGACGTCGGGTTGAAGCGGCTGTAACAGGGGCCGGGGGACCTGCAATTGACACCCTTGGAAAATGTTCGAAGTGCCTTGCGCCTGTGTTCTCTACGAACGTTCGTCGCCTTTTGTGGCTGTGCTGAGGATATTAGTCACAAGTCGGTCAGGGAGTCCTGACGGAAGACTAATGCCCCAGGCGGCTATACCCATTAGCAAATGGACAGCAAGTGTGCCAGCTCATTCTGCAGTACGTGCATCACACAGGGCAGCATGCGCTTATTTGTCGCCTCTTTTGTTTACATTTGGCTGAATATCCCTTGCGAAAAATTCACCGAGTTAAAGAAATTCGCAGTTCCATCCGAAAGGCGAAGCACCGATAGCAGTAGCAAATTAGCAGATAGCTGTACGAAGTAAGTATTGTAGTTTTATCGGCCGCATTAAGTTGCAAACATTCGCTTCCTAACTACTTTAAAAAAGATGTGTAATTATGTGTAAGCGTTACTCGATGTGGACGTAGAAAGAAACAGACATACAGAGACAGCGCTGTCTTTGCGTGTCTTCTTCTTTCTACGTCCTTGTTCAGTCGCGCTCTCCGATTTTATCATGGATTCACATGAACTAGCCCGTCATCGTTTTATCTAATTTAACCAGCACGGTGTCACGCGCGCACAAGTAAACATGAACACATCTCGCTCAATGACAGCAGAGAGTATCGATCAAAACGGTGGAGTTAGGAATCGTGGCAGTAGCCACGAGCCAATCGACCTCCTTGCATCTGTCGCTTCAGGGCGAGCGAAACGTCGATAGCACAGCGCATACGAAGCTACTGACGCTATGCGCACTCTTCAAACATAGCAGATCGTTTTGAAGATGAGGCCGGCGCGGGCGCGCAGTTTGGCCACGTCGCAGATTCCTTGCAAGACACACGACCGCCGGCAACGCGTCCCAACGGCGTCCGCCAAAGGCGCCTACTACAGCGTCCGCGATTCGCGTGGCCAGTGGCGTAGTATACGCCGCAATTGACGGCATTGCGTACGTTGCCTATGCAACGGCGTTGCGCACGTAAGGTCGCTACGTTCGGCAAGGTGCGCATGTGCAGAACGCAACGCGAATGGTACGAGATGCGTACGCGGACTCCGCGTACGCACGCATCCGATTCTTGCGTGCGTACGTGGGGAGCCTTGCGTGCGGCTCTCATGGTTCTCTTTTGTTCGGGAGAGCGCGAGACAAAGGAGTTTAGCAAAATAGCGGCGTCAAAGGCGACCAGCGGAAGACTGTATTTTTCCATGGCCTACGATTTGGCTTTGCTGCGCGAAGTGAACGCGCAACAGCCATTCCAGGATCCTGCACGGTGGGAATCCATCGCAAAAGAATATGAACTTTGTTTTTGAGAAAGTGTTCAGAGTGCGCTCTCTGCACGCACGCGTTACGTCACGTTGGCGAGAACAAAAGCGTCTATAGTTCGACCGATGGTTCGAATCACTGGCGGACGAGGCCAACGCGCCCCGACGCGCCCGGCGTCTAGCGAAGGTCGCCCGCTTACGTTCGTTGGCATTTCCCAGTACTAAAAGCCCTGACGTGACACGCGCTGTTACGTTCTGCAAAGCGCTTGCGTGCTGCGTACGTATCGTCATGGCGCAGTACAAAAACTCATAGAGTTTCCTACAAGAATTACTAGAGGGAACTCTGGCGCTAGTGTCTACGGGAGCTGCAATGGGAGCGGTTGTCTTAGCATGGGAATTATGGGAAGTGCTTGGATTTGCCTAAACTTCGTCCTTTTGGCTTCAAACGGCATTGTGACTTTGTTAACTCGTCATTTCCAGCAGTATATTGCGGAATAAATAATTAAATAAACATCATTAAAATTGCCCGACGGCAGGATTCGAACACAGGGACTCTAGCACAGAAGGCTGATATTGAAACCATTAAGCCATGGACGCACGTATCGACAAGCGAATGAAACGCCCCTATGAATTTATCGCGGGCATGCCAGTGCCTTGAGACGCTTGGCGCGTTTCGATTTGGCCACCTGCTGGACAAGCTCAATCGTTTCAATTAATAGAAACTGTACGCGTTCCCGGTGTCTTCTTCACTTCGAAGAATATAGATTGCGCCGAAATATACGACAATAATATTTATATAGCGTAATATACAAAGTTACAAGAACGTCTGAATCCACAAGCACGAAGATCAGACAAATCCATGTACTTCCCATCATTCCCATGGTAGGACAACGACTGCAGCGCCAGAGTTCCCTCTAGTAATTTTGTAGGAAACTCTATGCTAAAACTGCCTAATGTCTCCACTCTGCACGGAGCAGCGGACGAGGAGGACGTCGAGACACCCTGCAGGCAGCCGCCGCAGAAGAACGCCCCTCCTCGTTCACCTGAACCCCGTTGCCTCGCGCGCCACATGCAGGAGAGGGCACGCATCCGGGCCGCGGTCCTCGCTCGCGCACGCCAGAATGAACCGCGTTCGCCGGCTCACCATCACACGCTCTCACTCACATGAAACCTCACGACGACGGCGACGCTGCAAATGCGCCTGGAGTGTCCATATATTCGCTATGGCAATAAAAAACACACCAAGGATAAGTGGGGAGGCCATCCAGTTTTCCAGCATGCGTAATACAGCGTTTTAACCAAGTGGGCGCTCGATAACAACACCTGCCACCAAAACATGACTTCGTGTCGCACTTAAGCGCACATTAGTGTGCGCTTAAGTGTCCGCTGACATTTGCAACGAGGAAACGCTCGCGCTCAGCAAGCTCGCCTTGCTTTTCTTTGCACGCGAACCTTTTGTCGATGTCCTTTGAAAGCGATATACTTCCAGAAAGGCGCAGATATCGCTTAACCGAATTGAGACGCTTGCGTGCAAGAAGCGAAATATCGAACGCTACGCCGTGCATGCCATTTGTCGATCATTACTTCTTACTCCTTTGCTGCTCCTCCTGCCACAAACCACGTGACTTCGCATGGCGGCTGTTTATGAGGCGGCTGCCGCCGCCACCGTCGATTCGGTCGGGATCTGGTCCGATCACGTCACTCGAACCATATATTTAAAAAACAAAGTGGTTAACCGAAGCTGGGTGAAAACCAACGACATACGGCTTGCCGTCACGTAACGCTCCTCAATGTATATTTATAGTCCGCTTATTTAGTTGATTAACTGAGATCAATTATTAAACATTTTTAATATTCAACTGAAGCAGTGTGCTGGACTGCGATGCTTGGTACATCATTAGGACGGGAACAAACAGTGCTCGGACGGGACGAAGCGATGACAGCGCCTGGTCTGCCGTCATCCCACGTCCCGTCCAAACGGTGTTTGTTCCCTTCTTAATGCGTACGCAGCGGCTGCGTACTGATCACGTACCATTCGTGTTGCGTTCAACCCATGCGCACTTTTCCGAAAGTAACGATTTTACGTACCCAGCGCCCTTGCATACGCAACGTACGCAGTGCTAAAACTGTCTATGGACTTTAGGGCCAAGGGCGTTTCATGGCGTTGTAGAGGGGTTCAGAGACGACCGATCCATTCTTCTTCTTTTTTTCTTTGCGGCAACGTACATGCGGCGTAGTGATATTTTTTCAGGCTTTTAAAGAAAGCTCCTGAAATGTGAAAATAAATAACGTGACTGCGCTCGTGCGCTCTCAACCGTGCGCCAAACCTATCGCTTATCAGGGACGACGGCGCTTTCTTTCCGTGTGCCACCGCCAGAGATGCTGACGCACGGTGAAGCCGATGCTTAGAGCCGCGGCTGCTCACTTAGCCACGGTCCGCGCGCACGGTTCTTTCGGCCGTAGAAGCTAAACGTTTTCGTGAATCCAAGTCCTCGTCGAGAAACGCCCTAAATTGGCCCAGCTCATCAGGACATCCACACCAAACACTGATGGGACGTTGTCAACATGGAACTACCAGGCATGTTTTTGAGATGCGTGGTGTTGCTTCGTTTGTTTTGGTTCTTACAAAGCAAGCCGGTTGGTCTGTGCGAACCTCGCCCAAACAACGCACTCCTGGAAAGTCGGACGTCGGGCAGGGGGCTGTTTGTGCCCGTAAACGTAAGAATTTGTTCACCTATGGCAGCAGTCGCAAGTAATCTCCATTGCACTGTAGACATTGAAAGCGGGCAATGTTTCTTTGGACTTAGTTCGTGTTTAGTTTCTAGTGCAATCTTTCAAAAAAATCCGTAACCTGATTTACACGTACGCAGTTGATACGTCATGGTAGTCATATGTTGAATTACACAGAGGCGCCGTTTTACCGTACAAAGTGCTTCCCGTTTTGGACTAAATCAGAGCGCGTATTCGTGAAGCAGTTCTTACTAGAGAGCGGTTCTTAAAGAAGAAAACAGTTGTCGGGTAATTGTCGGAGTGAAAACATTATTATTCAAGGCGACCGCCCGATGAGACAAAGTTATAGCGGACGAAAAAAAAAAACAGTTGCAGTTTCGCCCAAGAAGGCGAAGCATGCATTGCGATATAAAATTATTATACATCTGCAGGACCCGTTTGCCTGAACTACTGATTGACTGTTTAACCGTCGATCATGGTGGCGAGAGCAGGACCGCTGTAGGAGTGTAACGAAGACAATTTATGAGCTGTAGGTGTATTCTGTGCTGCTGGGGGCGTCACGCTGTGGCTTGGCGCAGACTGGAGACAAACGGGAAAAAAAATTACTGCTCAAGCTCATTACAACGTCCCTCACGTGCCACCAGAAAAACGACAAATACACAAGACCATGACAGAAAATCTAAAATTGTCAAATCGTTAGGATTTCCTTTGATTTAAAATAACCTGATAGTTCTACGTACATTGGAAGGGAGCTTTCTTGCAATACCCTTACTTTTTGTATCAGTTATCAGTGTTTTATATGATAGACGGGAGGCACCGTTGACCGCTGAAGTTACGCTGATTCAAGCTCTAAAAAAAAACCAAACACATATATTTACTGTTAAATATTAATCAAGGTTAATGTACCTGGTAGCGAAGCTTCCATATATAGAAAGAAGCCCATACGTCCAAAACATGGCGGTGCTTCTTCGGTTGACGGAGCTAAGCGCCATCTGTGTTACGAGGGCACACTACTGGCGGAGCCAAAAATTAGGGGACTTCGTAGCCCCTAAAAAAAAAATATATGACGTGATGTCATTTTCGCCATCAAAGGTGCGAAATATATTTAGGCGGCCTGCCTTTAAAACCGAATATTCAAATGCCCCACGATTCGACTCGTCGGCCATTTTTTGCTATTAGCGCGGAACGCGAGCCAGCGAAACTCCAGTAGTACGTGCCGCTCTCGCAATCGCACCTGCGCGTGGAACATCTTTTTTCTTTGCTGGTCGAGGAAAGCTTTGGGTGCTGATCGCTGGCGGCATCGTTAGACGCCAAGTCCATCGATCGGTGCAGCCGAATGAACACAGCACAGTGAATAATTATCTGGCGCTTGTAACTCACTACTTCTGACTGAACACATTGACCGACAATGAAATGCACCTCGCAGACACAACGACACCATAATCCGGACAAACGTGGACAAGCAAACAACGAAACATGTGGAGGGGGCGTATAGTAGCAGTTCAAATTAAATAGCGCGCTCTTTTGCATACTACAAGATCTTCATTGCATTTCAATAGGTAGCGTAGTGAACGAGTGAACGCCCCCCACCTTCTTTTTTTAGCAGGCACTGAAAAGTGCAATTTATTGCTAATGATAAAGTGATATATACTTGTATTTCTTTTATATACAACGTTTATATAACATTGTGAATATTATTTTCGTTGAACGAAATCAACTTGTGTCTTCTTTTTAATTAAAAACGGTTTCTTTTTCTTTAAGAATGTTTGTTCCCGCCTCACCTAGTGGAGCTTCAATCGCTGCTCCCATAACCGCCCTTGCTGATGTCAGTTGGTTCTGGACCTCTTTTGGCCCAAAGCTTTGCTACCCATTTGAATCGACCTTGAATAAACTTTCCAGAATGCCAGGCAATGGATTACCAGATTTCCATAAATATGTTTCCAAGTGCAGTAATCTGACACCTATGCACGGTATATAATACTTTCAAGCTCGACGACTCTCGACGACCACGCGAATTTTCTGTTCCCCGTCTTGCTACTCGACCAGTCAAAGAGAATAGCTCAAACCAGGACGACCACAAAATGAGAGGGACCCACATGAAAGTGCTACTAACAACTGCTTTTATTCTCCCGCCAAAACTCAAACGGCCACATGTGCAAACGTAAACAAAATGAACACATCACTTACTCCACGCAAGTTAAAAGATATATGACCTCAAAAACTGACACTCTGCAGCGTAAAGAGATAAGCAAGTGTCACTGACACAGTAATCTGCTTTTTTCTTTATGTGATAAGCTTCTAAGCGCGCTTGCTCGCTTTTGTTTCGGCCCAGAATTAAGGTCTCATGAAAGCGCGGTGCACAACGGTTTGCGCTATTCGCTTTTACTGGACATGTACCAACTCGTCCCTACAGAAGTTTTACTGAAATTCATACTCGGCCATTCGGGTCACCGAGGCCCTATTTTATCCCGCGACCTCATAGCAGCTGGATGAAAGCCGTAGCCAGTAGGGAAATTTAGATTAGGGGGCGCAAATGGCTTGCGCGCGCAAGAGCTGGCGGCGACGGTACTGCCCATGCGCGGACGTGGGCGTCTGCGCATGCGCAGTACTGTGGCCCCTAGTTCTTGCGCACGCAAGGCTCTTGCAAGGTCGATTCAAATAGGTCGCGAAGCTTCGGGCGAAAAGCGGTTCAGTACAGATTGTCACCGACATCAGCATGGGGGGTTATGGGAGCAGCGATTGAAGCGCGACTAGGTTTGGAGGGAACAAACATTGGGAAAGGAAAACGCGTTTTTTAATTCAAACGAGACACAGTTAGATTCATTCAACGAAAATAAAATTCCTAGTCAATTTTATATACTCCTGATGAGTTAAGAAAATATAAGTTTAATTTTATTATTAATAATAAATGCATTTCTTTTCAGCGCCCATCGCTACAGGGGGCGTTGACGCCACTATCACTCGCAATGCAATGCACGTCTTGAAATGGGCAGAAAGGCGCACTCGTATCATCTGTTGAAATACGCCCCCCTCACAGTTTGTGCTTTCTTGCTTGTCGAAGTTTGTCTGAATTTGGTGACGCGGGTAGCTTCAATGCTTCTTAATCTGTTCAGTCAAAAGTAGTGAGTTACGACCGCCAGATAATTGTGTAGTTGTTTTCGTGCGACTGCGCTGGCCGACGGGCTTGGCATCCAACAATAGGATCAGCAGTCTACACCTAAAGCTTTCGTTGGCCTCCAAAGAAAGTATGTTCTGTGCAGGGATGCGATTTCGACAACCGTACGGCTGGCCTTTTCCTGCATCGCTTTCCACGCTGAAAGCTCGAAACGCCCATCAAGTCGAATGGCGGGGCATTTGAATATATAGCTCCAAAGGAAGAACAACAAAACAAATTTCGCGCCTTCGAAAACAAAATGACGTCACTTGTGCTTTTAACGGACATGGCGTCACATTATTTTTTTTTCCGCCGGAAGTGTTCCCACCACATACAGATGGCGCTAAGCCCCATGGACCGCCGATGGACCGCCATGTTTTGAACGTATGGGCTCCTATGGAAGCTTCGCTACCAGGTATATTTACCTTGGCGCTTGTGTTCCCTAATCTAAAGCTCTTGAATGAGTGTCCGGCGCACGCACGCTGAAATATCATGTGTTAAACGCGTGTGCTGTTCGATATGATAAAAAAAAAAGTCCAGAAGCGAACCGTTTGCCACAAATTACTTCTCAAGTAGCCGTTGTTTACCGTTCCTGAGGAGACTCCTTGAAATGCGAGAAAAGCCAAATGTCACCGCCACCGCCGCGGGTACGGCGCTTCCGAGCATGTTTTTGACAGATGGCAGTCTGTCGACAGGCTGACTAACGAACACATTCACTGACGCACGCACACGCGCGAGCTGTGCTCTGTGCTCCTGTACTTGCTCAAGCGAGCTCTCTTTTTTGTCGTTTTATCAGTTTTATTTGGTGTTATTCTTGTCTTCGCGTCAACAGTCTCCCATATGTCGTTGGTTGGTTCAGCATCATGATTATGATGATTTCTTATCCCATCCCGTTTGAAACGGAGCGATGGCACACGCCACATGCGTGTTTTTTTAGAACTTCCTGGTGTATTCGCGTCCTTAAATATTCTTATGCTCTAATCTCCGTTATTTACTGCAGAAAGTTCCCTTATAAGATTATAGCACGTTATCCATTCCGTTGCGCCACAAATCTTCCAGTCCTCTGTAGTAAGTTCACTAGCGTACCATGATTATAATTTCCATTGGCGTCTCCCTTTGGAACGGGACGGCGACGAATCGCGTCGTAGCCTGCTTAAGCTAATCAGGTTTTTCTTCACCTACTCCATTCTAGCATTTTGCCTATGTCGACTTTATATAGTGTAACGCTGTATCCTCTAACGATCCCTGTTCTCCCTTCTATGTGTCTTTTTTTTCTTTCCCCAATATACTCTAAAGGAATCTTGCTTATTTCGACCGAAAACTCGTTAACCAGGCACACTTTAACCGTGCCATTTACGATACGCACGTGCAGCCGTAATCCAATGAACTCGGGCTGCAATTTTAGGTTCCGCCGATGCCACCCTGATCCACGCTCTACACTTGAGGCCGTATTTCCGCGCGAAAGTTGTACCGAGCCCGACGGCGGGCCGATGGGCCACGCCAGATGACGAGTTTTTGGGCTTAGCTTCGGCAAGCGCTCACCGCATTGTGGACGCCATAATATTTCAACAGCGACACATCGCGCGAGGCTGCCGCGGAAGTGATAATGCAACGTACCACCGCCAGAGTCCGAATAAAGCTGGCGACTACGGTGCCAGCACCACGACTACCTTGAGCGCTCATTATTACAAATCTTGTGGTCAAGGTTACATGACGCTGCGACAACGCCACTGTGAAGTGTGCAGTAAAACACTCGCTGCTGAAACAAACTAGCGCGCGAGATAGGGCTGTACAAATGGCCTCGGATCACGATTCCTTTCTGCCTGTTTCGTTGGGTTTTTGTCGTCTCAACGTGGTTTGCAGGATTGGTGGCCTCTTAGTTTCACGAGGTACAAGAAAGGATAAGAGAACGAAGGCTGGTACGGCATCTAGCCACCACACCTGTCTTTTGCAGTAGTTGCTGTGACGGGTCACCTGCACTAACGCTACTGATGTGTTCATGTGCCGAAGAAAATATGCCGATTGCGATCGTTCTGATCAATTATGAGGTCTAATTTCGCACTCCTCTGTGGACCACCTGTATGACATTGAGTACCGCGCTGATGTGCGTGACGCAGACGCGTGTCTCCGTGTTTTGTTGTTCTCCAGTGCATGTGTCTATTTATTCTTTTCCCCGCAGGGCTGTTTGCGTCCGCAGGCATTTGGCGGGTTGTGATCCCACATACCCGAGCACACGAGGGTTCGACCCTCCCGCGTCTAACCGTGCACTGTTTAGCCGTGCCCGGGGAAAAGAGGATTCGTAGGGTTCAGCTGATGCTCACTGTCTGGACGTGTAAGGCCCCTCGGCAGAGACAACGCACCCTATGTCCTCGACTTCACGTTGACGGCCCCTTTGGACTGACCAGCCCGGAGGAATTCGGTAGTTGCACTTTCCTAACTTGCTTTCTAATCTTCATGTTTCTTCTACTTTCCATATGTCCTGTCTTCTCCATGGCTTCCTTTTACTTCCTACTTTTTCGGGCAGCAAGGGTTAACTTTATGTGGGATAGCCAACCTTGGTTATAACAGATTTGGTTATAGGGGTGTCGTAAAGATGGCGCATGTAGGACCTGTTTTTTCACGGACTGGCAGTGTTCCCTTGTTGGGCTACATGGTCGGTGGCTGCCGGTGCTGCCGGAAATTCCACATATCTCTATGGCAAGTTCTTTTCTCCCACTTCCTGATCGCCCTCAGGAAAGAGGATGCATCGAAGAAGAATGTAGGTTTTTTGGCCGTCAAAGTGAGAATTTTCCAAAGTTTCATACCGTACACTCCAAGAAAACCGAAAAGGTAGTGAGAATGATTTCTACTTTTCTCGTTTAAAAATCACTAACCCAAGTTCAAGGCCAAGGCTATAAAGTTTCCAAGCTAGCAAGTGCAGATTTCCTACTGGAACTCCGAAATAAGGATCAGTGTGAGAGGCTGCCGAATTTCGTGCCACTTTACCTGTGTTATCCCACATCGTGCCATGAACACCAGCCGTGGTGTCGTATACGATACTAACCTGATTCCGCTGACAGAGGCGGAGCTACTTCGAGGCTGGAGTGAGCAGAATCTGATCAGTGTAAAACTAATGAAAATGAGGTGCGATGGTAAATAAATACAGACTGAACATGTTATTCTGACATTGGGTTCAAGTGTACTGCCCGAAACAATCGAGACAGGCTATGAGACTATGTAAAGATCACTGTCAGGCAACATATTCCAAATCCCCTCCGATGCTTTTAATGCCAAAGGTTCGGCCACAGTTCTCAGAACTGCCGAAGCCGACTAACCTGTGCCAAATGTAGCGAGCGTGAACATCCATCCGAATCATGCGAGAACGCTCCACACTGTGTGAATTGGGATGGGGAGCATGCCATGTACTCACAGTCGAGCCCACCTTGGAAAAACAAAGAAAATATGGCAGTCAAAATCAAAGAGCATATTTCGTTTCAAGAGGCATGCAGGCGGGTGTCCTTCCTGCCAAAGAATAACTTTGCCGAAGTGCGCATCAGGGGGCAGCGCCACAACAGCCTCCGGCGGCTGTCCGGCCTACACACAGTGAGCCGGCAGTGGCCTCAGCTGCCCCCTCGGCGGCTGTGGCTGGCGCTGCTCAGCCGTCCAAGAAAGAACAAGAGACCATCAGCCTCCGGTCTGGTGGCCTCAAGGGCCTCATATCTTGAGAAGAGCCCCTCTCGTCAAAGAAACCGCTCACAATAGCGGGTGTGCAGCGCTTAGCAGGAGGCGATGGACACGACTCGTAGTCAAACGGCGCCACCAGCGCCTAAGAAGCGATAAGATTCTCTTGCCCGCTCAAAAAAAAAAAAAAGAAACATCGCATTATGGGACCGGCAAAGCGCTCTGTAACTTCACTTTTCTTCGCTAGAAAGACAGCACTAACTTCTTACTGATAATGGATACCCATATATTACAATGGAACGTGAGAGGAGTTCTCCACAATCTTGACGATGTTAAGGAACACCTTCGTAAGTTCACTCCAAAGGTGCTGTGTGTCCAAGAAACACACCTAAAACTAACAGGGCCAACCTTATAAGGCAATATGCCTCTTCCCGCAAATACGGCGACGACACACTCGCCTCATCGGGGGATGTAGCCGTAATAGTCGATAAGGGTGTTCCATATCGCAATTAAACCTTCGAACTTCCCTTGAGGCAGCTGATGTCCGAGCTGTGCTGTTCGATAAGCTAATCGCAATTAGTTCGATGTACGTTCCCCCTTGCTATCAACATAACAAAACATAGTGTCAAAGCTTCATCGATGGACTTCCTCCACCATACGTAGTCGGCGAACTAAACGCTCATAGCCCCTTATGGGCAGACTCTCGTTGTGATGCGCGCGGTCGCCTGACAGAATTTTTTTTTTTATCCAGCTGCATGTTTATTGAACAAGAAAGAATGAACGTACTACAGCGTTACACGCAACACATAATCGTTGATAGACTTCAGCATAGTTTCGAGCACACTAATTTCGTACCTGGAGTGGTCTCTTTGAAAGCGAACACCTCGCATTTATATGCAACCTAACAAAACGAGGTCCATGATCGCCACATTTCCCTCAATGGAAGGTTGAATTAGCGAAAAGGGAACTGTTTCTATAGCTCACATATTTGTGTGGAAACGACATTTCTGATTTTAATGTAGACGATGCTGTGGTGTACCTAACGGGTTTCACTATTGACGCTGCAACAAAACGTATTACATAAATTAACAGACTGGCTAATAGCCGTCGCATCCCATGGTGAAATGACGAACGTCGGAAATCGCGGAAAAACTAAAAGAAAGCTTGGGGATCGCTCCGCAATTCTTCAGCCGCCGAAAACCTTATTAAGTTCAAGCAGGCCAAATCACAAGGCAGGATAACATGTCCACGTGCAAAGAAAGAGAGTTGGGAGCGGTACATATCTGGGATAAATTCTTACATGGACGAGGCGAAAGTACGGAATAGGGTGAGTGTAATAAAAGGCCGGGAGATGAACCCCCTCCCGTTAGAAAGTACCCAAGGTGACAATCTGGAAGACCGGGCAGATTTTTCTAGCTGAACACTTTGAAACAATCTCTAGTGCAGCGCAATACACGCAGACTTTCCTCCAAGTTAAAGCACTCGCATAGCGACAGCCTCGTGACCGTGAATGTGCGGAAAAGGAGGCATACAGTCGTACTTTTAACCTAGCTGAACTCTACGCATCACTGAATTCTTGTAAGAAATTTGCATGACGTAGCGACCGCAGAATGTATGAAATGATCAATGCCTTCATCCAGAAATACTGATACTCCTCCTCTCTCTCTTTAATGAGACGTCGGCAGCTGCATACATTCCGTCTGCTTGGAAGGAAGCAATTGTGATTCCGATACTTAAACTAGGACTCGGCTTTAGTATGTAGTTACAGACCAATAGCGTTAACAAGTTGTCTCTTCAAGCTCTATATGAAGATGGTGAACCAGCACCTTATCCATCTTTTAGAAAACAATAAGGAATTAGATCCTCTTCAGTGCGGCTTCAGAGAAGGGAGGTCGTCGACAGACCATCTTGTCCGCATTCAAGCGTACATTAGGAATGCTTTCGCACACAAGCAGTTCTTCATTAATTAAGGCGAAATCAGACATCCACCCGTTCGTAGCAATTGCTACAAAGGAAACCCATACGGACCAGGACAAGCTTTTCTTCAACTGCGAGGCTTTTCTTTCAAGGAACCCGTATGGGTTTCCTTTGCAACAATTGCTACGAACGGGTGGATGTCCGATTTTCGCTTAATTATGTACTACTCTCCATCTTGCGGGTTTCCGCAGAACTATTACGTGAAGCAGTTCTTCATTTCAGTGTTTCTTGATTTTGGACAAAAAGCATATAACACGACGTGGCGCTACTGCATTCTTAGAGATCTCTCCGTCATGGGTGTACGGTACGTGGCAATACGCTAAATACAATCGAAAGCTACTTGTCAAACCGTACCTTCCGTGTAAGGGTGGGCCAGGCCTTGTTCAGGTCTTTCACCCAAGACATTGGTGTTCCGCAAGGCGGCTTTCTTAGCTGTACACACATCATCGTGAAAATTAATTCTCTGTGATCGACTATTCCCCATACTATGTTCTATTCCTTGTACGTAGATGATATTCAGAATGGCTTTAAGCCATGCAATCTTGCCATTTACGAACGACATGTCCAGCTTGGCCTAAATAACGTGCCTAAATGAGCTAATCAAAACGGTTTTACTTTGAACCCACAGAAAAGTAGGTATATACTTTTTACAAATAAAAGAGGAATTATTCCAGACCCTAATATTGTGCTTTTTCGAAATAGATTTTCTGTAAGTGGAGAACAGAAATTTGTTGTCATCATTTTTGATTCAAAACTTACATTCAAGACTCACATTAAATCCTTGAGCGCTAAATGCCTGAAGACAGCGAGCCTAGTGAAGCTTCTCTCACACACAACATGGGGTAGTGATAGGAAGTGCCTCATCAACTTGCACAAGAGCCTTATATAGTCACGATTACACTACGGCGCTGTAAATAATAACGCTGCTTTGTGACAGAGATTCTAGATCCGGTTCATAATTTGGGGGGGGGGGGGGTGTATACGACTAGCGACCGGTGCACTCATAACAAGCCCGTTGCAGAGCCTCTGCGTAGAATCAAATCATTGGTCGCTACATTTACATAGGACATACTTGGGTTATACAGACTACCTGCAGTTAAGTTCTGTCAGCAACCGCGCTTTTCTACTATAGATGACACGACATGTGCTACACTATTTCGTAAGCGACCCTCAGTGAGAGAACTCTTTTCACTTCGTGTGAGGAGGTTGTGCTAAGAAATGGGTGTGCCGCTACTAAAAGATCGCCTAATCCCTGAAGCCAACGTGCTACCGCCGTGGCAGTGGTAGCCACTTGAATGTGACACGTCATTTATCAAGGTAACAAAGCATGCCCCTGATGCTCACATTCGAGCCCACTTTCTAGAACTTCAGGCGAAGTATTCACGCCAGAAGTATTACACTGACGCGTCTAAGTCACATACCGGTGTTGCTTATGCAACACGAGGGCCATCTTTCTCTGAAACAGGCATTTTGCACAATGACACGCGTGTATTTACGGATGAGGCATATGCAATACTGCCGGCGAGGAAACATGCCAAGAAAAAAAAGTTTAACAAAGCCATAATATTTACTGACTATCTAAGTGTGGTTATATATCTCTTATGTTGACCCGTAAATGTAAAATCCTGTATTTATATTTATGCACTTCTGTGTACGACATAGACACCTAACCAGCACGTAACAATGTGCTGGGTGCAAGGACACACAGGGATTAGGGGAATGCGCTCGCAGGCGAAGCCGCCACATCCACAGCAACAAGAGCTTCTATTGCTCCCATAGCTGTACCCTCTATACACTTAAAGCCCTTCATTCGCAAAAACTAAGACGCTATTGGCGACCTTTGTGGTATGCCGAAGCTTCTAACAAACTTCATCTGACCAAGCGTTGCACCACGTACAATAAAATCAAGACAAACTGATGGTTTATGGACTGTGCATAGTGCACACATTCGGCACACACAATTACCTACTCACTGGCGGCGAACCTCCACTATGTGGAAGATGCGGTGAAAGGCTGACTGTCATCCACGTCCTCGTGGAGTGTAGGAAAGCAGAAACTCAACGGAAACAGCACTTTCCGCAAGCCTATAAACATCATATCCCCCTGCACCTAGCAATGTTTCTGGGATTACAACCATTGCTTGATATGAAGGCAGTTGTAAGTTATCTGAATGATGTAGTGCTACATGTTATCAGCGCATAAATGTCGTATCGCATCCTCTCCCCAGAGGGCGCTCCAGCGATAGTACTTTTTCGTAGAGCACATGCCTCCGTACCCTTGAGTTTAAGGGCCCTTGTGGGGCGCTAGTGCTCGTTACATACTCTTAAATTTTATTCTATGATCGTTTTTTACCATATATTTTACAGTCATAGTACTTCACTACCATGTTCATTATTTTAATGCCTATCTGTGGTACGCCATTTACAGCGACCGACTTTTATGCCTTTTTACAGCCAAGTAACATCTGCCCATCGCAACACACCTGTCCATCTCATTTACAGATTACTGACACCACATCACTACTTCCACGGCGCCCTTTGGCTATATCTGGCCCTTGTGCCACTAAATACATCATCACTTGTTATTTTTACCGCGTACCTATTTCCTTTATTTCTCTATCTTTTACTTGAGTCATTATGCATTCCTCCCTCCTACTTGCCCTTCTATTCACTTGTCACAATATTTCTCTTAGAACGAGAAGCAAGGGGCGTTAACCGAGGGGTCGTTAACCGAGGGATAAATGTCGGGCGCCTCGGTTAACGCGCCGATCTTTAATAATCATATCATGAGAAGCCAACAAAGATAAGGCGCGAAGGAGAACAAAGGGGAAATTACTTGAACTTAATAATTGAATTAGAGAAATGACAAGTTATTGGCAATGAAAGTGGATGAAAAAACAACTTGCCGCAGGTGGGGAACGATCTCACGGCGTGCGATGCTCTAACCAATTGAGCTACCGCGGAGCGGTTTCCCTATCCGCTGTCTTGGGTACTCAAGACATGTCCTGCATACTTATACGAAGCGCTAACTCATGCACAATGTGTACCTTGCCGACCACAGGCCCAAATTTTATAACTGCGCTTTTCATCGCCCATTCTTTTCGCGCTTGCTTATTGTCCCCACGCCACGCTGTATTGCCGTTACCCCGAAAACAGGCCAGTCTGCGTTGCATATCAGAAAAGAGCGAAGGAGAGTGCCTATAGAAAATGCGGACTTTGCTTCTGATTTTCCGTTACACAAGCTAAGCATGTCGCGTCTATATTACCGATTTAGAACACCAATAGAAAAAAAGGAAGCTGTAATATATCTTAAAATTAAGATCCATTACGAGTGCTTCTATAGACCAGCCTAATGGAAATTTATTCGGCACCACCGACGTGAGCTCTTACTGGCCTGTTGCGAGATCACTTGAGTGCCTGCTTAAAGGGTTGAGGAGAGCGGTCGCATTCACTTTCTGCACCTGTTCGCAACATTGTTCAGGCTCTGCATAATAAACTGTGCAAACGTTCATAGCAATGTAACGTATTATTGCGATAGCAATCCTATGGACACTCCTGGCGCACTTTCCCTGTCGGTGTCGGCATCGCCCTGTGGTTCCGCGTAAAGTCTAAGGGCAATAAAATCGTCGTCGCGCGCCGTATGCTGTATGTCCGAGTGAAAGCTTGCGAGGGTGAGCCGGGGAATGCGGTTCAATCACGTGCGCGAGCGAGGAACGGGGGTCGGAAGCGTGCCGTCTCCTGTCGCGCACGAGATAGAGGGGTCAGGCGAGGGAGGAGGGGCGTTCTTCTCCAGCGGCTGCTAGGGTGCCTCGATGTCCTCCTCGCCCGCCACTCCGTACAGATTGGAGACAACCACGGCGTCTACTACGGCGTTGGCCACGCGAATCGCGGACGCTGTAGTAGACGCCTTTGGCGGACGCCGTTGGGACGCGTTGCCGGCACTCGTGTGTCGTGAATGTGATCTGCGACGTGGCCCAAGTGCGCACCCGCGCGGTCCTCGTCTTCAAAGCGATCTGCGACGTTTGCAAAGTGCGTGTAGTGCCGGTAGCTTCGTATGTGCTGTGCTTTCGACGTTTCGTTCGCGTTGAAGCGACAGATGCGCGGAGGTCAATTGGCTCGCGTATGCTGCCACGATTCCCAACTCCACCGTTTTGATAGACAGTTTCTGCTGTCATTGAGCGAGATGTGTTCATGTTCACTTGTGCACGCGTGACATCGTGCTGGTTAAATTAGTTAAAACACGTTGACAGGCTAGTTCGTTTGAATCCACGATAACATCCATGGGTAAGCGCGACTGAACAATGACGTAGAAAGAAGCAGGCACACAAAGACAGCGCTGTCTCTGTGTGTCTGTTTCTTTCTACGTCCTCTTTCAGTCTTGCTTACACATTCAATCATAGTTCATTTAGTTAGTAAGCGAATGTTTACAAATTTATACGGCCGCTATAACTACTATCCTTACTTCGCACACCTATCCACTAAACAATCGCTGCTGCGTCTTTCGGGCGGAACTGTGACTTTCTTTAGCATATAGAAAGTTCTTTTTTTTTCATTTTTTAACGTATAGCGGCATTGAGGCACTGCCGCCATACCAAAGGTCTTTGCTGCCCCTGTTTGTTTGTCTTAAATTTTCCTTTTGCAACTGTTTCCTTTTCTTTTTTGCCCTTTATACCTGCTTAAAAAAATAATTCTCCCGTGAGGGTTGGTAGATAATGAGAAAACTGCAGGATGTCAACAAACATCATTTCAAAAGTATCGTTTGGGTGTACGTAGGGATTAATCTTGTTTGACGGGCAGAACCAATTTACAGCTCGAGCTTGTGCCATGCCAAAGTTATGGTAGCCGTTCCGTTTTGAGCGATTTCCCGGAGAACGTAAACAGGCTATACGGCGTTTCAAAAATTAGGTGCAGCGCTGTGGAAGCTACGCAAGAAGTACGGTGACGAAAATTTATCGCTCCGCGCGTTCCGTCCATGCTTCGCCGCGCACCAACGGCGTTTTCTCGCGCGCGCGTGCACGTGAGGCTGTCGCGAGGGGCTGCAAATAAAAAACCCGAAAAGAAAAAAGCGTTGAAAAAGCAAATAGGTCTAAAAGAACGCATTAGTAGCCGTATCCCGCAGTTTGTTTGTTTCTAAGGGTTAAGCTTTTTTTCATTCATTGCTGAACTTATATAAAGAACAGTTTGGCGCAATTGCGATTGACAAAATCGAACTATTTCAAAGTACGGACGCAGCCACTGCAAAAAGTATCTCTACCCTCCACTGTGTTGCACCTGATGTCTGAAACGGCGTATAAGCGCTGACCACTGCATCCTTGCTGAATCGCAACCAAAGCTGCTGCGATGTCGCTTTCGAGTGTCGGAGAGAGAGAGAGATGAATAACCTTTATTTAGGTAGCCGGCAGATTGCTGGAGGGCCAACCCCGTCTAGATGGCGGCCAGAAGCCCTTGGGCTCTGGCCGCCGTCTAGGCGGGCGAGCCCTGCACATTATTGGCCCTGCAAATTATTTGGGCCTGCCGTCGGATACTCCGTGACCCCAGGGCAGGCCCAAATAATGTGATCCAGGTCCGCAATTCCTTGACAAAATTTACATGTCGCCGAATCTTGTTCTGGATGATAGTGATTATAAGCCACCGGATTTGGATACGTTTTGGTTTGAAGGAGGCGCCATGCCACCGCCTGCTGCCTATTAAGTGATGGGTATGCGGAGGGAAAACGCACCCTCCCCAATCTGTAATGGTTAGTTATCTCCCTGTAGCCAACCATCCGCTCCCCTGTCAGTCCCGGCCGCGGCGCCCCGGTGGCCCGGCTTGTGAGTCCAAAGCCCTTAATTAACGCGCGTACTTAGAACTTTGCTCCCGGATCGCCGACAACACAATAATCACCTGCCGCGCTCAGTTTTGCTTTCTCCTGAGGTCAAGTAGAATGTTGACTACCGTTGTTTGCGCTCTAATCCATACTGCTGTCTTCCTGTCTTTTACATTTACGCCTGACATTTTACGTTCCGTCGCTCGATGCGCGGTCCTTAACGTCTTCTCAAGCTTCTTTGTTAACATCCAAGTTTCTACACTATATTTTAGTAGCTGTAGAAGGCAATGATTGTACATTTTCTTTTTCAAAGAAAGTGGTAAGCTGCCGGTCATGATTTGCTTACGTCTGCGGTATGCGCTACAAACCATTTTTATTTTTTTGTAAGTTTCCTTCACGTAATCAGGGTCCCCTGTGAGTAAGTGACCTAAATAAACGTACTCTTGCACAGATTCTAGAGGCTGGCTACCAATAATGAATTGTCGTTCTCTTGGCAGGCTAAGGAACATTACCTTATTTACCTTATTAAACATGATCGCTTACAGCCATCCAAAATATAACTCACCGCCATGTTTACTGGTACTCCTGCCACTACAGCAGAATAACATTCTACTGTACTTCTTATACCGCCACATAGGTAAACACTGACCATTGAGCATTGTGTGTAAATTATTTAATTAACTCGCACCTCGTAAGCATCAATCCCACGCAACCGCTATAGTACAAAAACGTTTCGCCCCGATACTTCCTGCAAATTTAACTTTAGTGCTACATGCAGTTCTTCTAGGACATCCGGAAAACATGCGTGAGAGCGAAACGAAACATGCACTTAAGCCCAAAAATATGTTAATGTCATGCGAACATGGACCCTCTACCTTAAAACTCTTCCAATCTGTTTTTATTCCTATCGCCTGATGTCAAATTTACATAACCGCCAACGCATTGCAAGCATCCGGCGGTGACCTGCGACGTTGTTTGAACGGGACAATCAAACGCTGTCCTCTGTCTAAGAATGTCACTTCCGTTTGCTTTCAAGGCGAGAAAAATTGCCTGCCTTGACTGGTGTTTTCTGTCTTTTCGGCTGACCAGAGGCGAGGAGCACACAGAAGTCGAGAGGGTTCTGTGGGGGCGAGCTGGCGCACTGAAATTATATAACCGGATGAGGAAGACTGTGCCGGCGTCTGGGGTTGTTCCCCTTCGCCTTAATTAGCTTGCGGTGGCTGGTCGCGGCGGCGTGCAATGGAATGGTAAAAATGCCGCTAAAACGGATTTTCGGCGAAGATGAGTTGGCAAAGCGATACAGCATACGTGGCCGAAAGTGCTCGACAACGTTAGAGTGCCAAGAAAAAAAAATTATATACGCAAATAAATAAAATTTTCCTGGCAGCTCCAATGTAGCCAGAGCCAGAGTGATCGGCCGGCAGCCATATTACATTCCTTTCGCAGTGGGGCAGTCTTCGGCTATTCCGAAAAATTAAGTTTTGTTCGGCATAATAATGCCTCTTTAATGCGTACACTTTCACGCAAAGGTACACCCTTTGGTGTGTATATCTGCCTCACAACTATATTCGTCATCTGCCTTGCTTGCATTTCATTTCATGAAAACGCCGCGCCCGCTGCTTTCTTGTCACGAATGCTGTCATGCTGATAACGCGCATGCCTTTCGTTACTGGGAAGTACCGGGCTCGCCGCGTTAAAGAAAGGAAAAGCGGACAAAGCAGATGATGTTTATTGTTGTGTGGTAAGATACAACCCAAAAGGTGTAATTTTGTTTTAGAGTGTACAAGTCACTTTGAAGTGGTCAGCTGACGCGGTTTTGTGACGACCGTGGCAGGCAGTCAGGCGAAGTGGGTGCAGCCCGGAATAAATTTTGACGAACAGCGGCGAGCTAATGGCAAAAAGGTGTAAAACCGGAAACAGTATTATATTTTGTGTGTGTGTGTGTGCGTGCGTGCGTGCGTGCGTGCGTGCGTGCGTGTGTGTGTGTGTGTGTGTGTGTGTGTGTGTGTGTGTGTGTGTGTGTGTGTGTGTGCAGCGTAATCGTGCATAACCAGTGCGCACACGTCATCATGAAATGGGGTTTTGCTGATGTCGCCTTGGTGGCAGGCGGAGAGGGGCGCGGGGGGTGGGGGGTGGGGGGTGTGGTCTTACGAAAAGCGTTTTTTGACTGATTGTGGAGGGCTTATTGCAGCAATGGAACAAAAACAGTTTGGAATAGCCTTACGTTATAGCGCCTCATATGAAACAAAAAATAACGATTGGAACTGAAGTTAAGATAAGTTTTACGAAATGCTTGAGTCACCCGTAATGCTGGTTTCCCAGTTCTGCTTGGTCTCGTCTGGCATACCACTGCTTGTTGACGGCCTAGTTCATATACTTGTTCTGGTGTAATTTGGGAACTGAATGGGGGATGTAAAAACATGGCGGCCATGACGTGTTTCGGCTCTGGAAATCCCTTCGGCACCTGTAGCCACTAAAAGCAAAGCCTTCCAGATCGACTCCTTTTACACAGACAGAGCTCTCACTGTGGCTTGGATTTGGTCGCCGTCTATATATAACATTCTAGGAGGAAAAAATGTGTTGAAGACAAAGACGCTCAGGTCTTCCTGTCATCGTGTAGTTAGCGCCGCATTTTTTCTTTCGGAATGTTGCGTAACTAACTAGCCCAACTAGCTCTGTCTTTAATATCTACTTCTCGGCACTGATAATTAGTTAGTGCGCCAATTCAGCCCCAGAGGAAGTCGTCGCATCGCCTACATCATGATTCGAGGAACGCCAACCGCGAAGAATTACGCCCTTTGCGAAAACCAACAGCCACGCGTACAATAGCGTTTGACCAGCAAAGCATTTTTTTTTTTTGCGTGGTTCACCGCAGTATCGCGTCTGTCAGCATCTCAGCCTATACAGGCTATGCACGTTGACCCCTTAAGCATGCCAATGCGCGCATCATCAATCAAGCACACAGTAAAGGAATGAATAACGGCATAAAACATGTAATTATAATGTCACTTCACAGGTATCTCTAATGCGCATAGACCTCTTAATAGAATAGTGCATGATGTTCAACGGTTTCGTTAAAATTTTCTGTGCTTCACCTACCCCCCCCCCCCCCCCCCCCCATTTTCGGGCCGCTGTGTGCGGGACACTGCGTACGCGGCACTGTGCTAGGGCTCATTACTGACCAAACCCTGGAGAATGAGTATTTGCCACTGCGACACATGGGGTTATAGAAGCCTTAGATGTACTTGCATATTTGTGCTGTGAGATAAGCTACCCCCTATCTCACCACTCTGGTGAGGTAGGGGGGCACATTATACACATGTATCGTTCTTCTTTCTGCATCCACCTCGCCACACACTTTCCCCGACAAAGATAAAACATTGCCGAAGCCTCAGTGTGTGCGTCCACACGAAGAGAGAGAGAGAGCAAATGATAAATGAAAGGTATAGGGTGGCTCTTGCTTGCAGTTCTGCACAGCTTGTAAAAAGCGACGTGCGTAATGACAAACGCCGCGTGACATTAAAGCTGTGAACTTCGCAGTGCGCAAGCGTTGCACGAAGGAACACGTCACATAAAACTGAAATCCAAGCGATTGCACGCATGGGCATTCAGTTGAATACATAATTTGGATAACCACATCGCGCTGGCTTCGCATCACGTATACTTCGATGCACGCGTCCAATTCGCATAATTTCATGCGTCAGACCAGTGAAAACAATCAGTAAATAAAACATGGAACGCTTTCCGGTGGTTGCGGCGTCAAGGGGAAAAGGTCACAAAGGGCGAGGAGGTTGGTAAACCTCTCGCGCAGAAAGATCGAGCAAGAGCGGCCGTGTTGGCGATGCAGATGTTCTATGCAGATGGGTAGCGCGAAAGGCGTGCTGCAACAACAGCACGCCCTTTGTGGCGTCAATCGCAACTCCGGGGCGGCACCGCGCCGGCGGCGCGGCGATGGCATTTTGCCGCAAAGCACTTGGACGCCCGCTATTTGCTGGAGACACGCGGAAACAACCGTGCCTCCCGTGAAAAGCTTCGATGTAGCAAGCGTCATGCAGCTGTCAGCGCGCACGACTGGGCTGGAACGCCGGTTTGAAGGCTCGAACAAATGTCTTTTCAACTTAGCGAGAAAGTCACTATAACTTTAGCAAGTCTTTAATCACATTAGCGGCAACTAAGCCAATCGCTCATAGCGACTGAATGAGCCATTATCAGAGGTAAAAAACAGCAAACAAACAAACATTTGCAGTTTTTCCCGGCTTTCAGCGAAGTTAGTGATTTTCTTTTTTTTTTCTTTTTATTGTTGCGCATGTGACTAGCGAATATGCTCAGGTAAAATTTGTCGAGGGGCTTTGGCTATGTTCATTGCATATCCCCCATTTCCAAGGGGGACATGTGCGTCTCTCTTTGTGAGTATGTGCTTCTAAATAGCTGCAGTCTAAAAATGGCGTCGGTGACCTGTTTCCGGCTCGCGAATCACTTCCGGCATATGCTGCCACAAGCGCAGCCTTCGATATGTGGCTTTGTTATCCAGAGAAGGCCATCACCGGGGGTGGATTTGGGCGTCGCCTATATAGCATATGCCAAAGAGGTTATTGGTGAGCCGTCTGAGCGGCATCAAAGTAGCCTGTGTAGGCCAATCGTAAACTTGAAATATGCTCTTTTAGAAAATCGGGCGTAGTTTCCCTTTTTCACATTGCGAACACAGACTTGTCACTAGATGAAGGTATTTGAAGTTTTAGTTTAAAAGAAGTAATAAAGAATACGTCAACAAACACTGAAAACGCGCGCGCACATATACGCAAGAAAATACATGAAGCAAATCTTCGTAACGATCACATAGGGACTACTTGCTCAAAATGAAGGAATCGGGCCATCGTGACCTGGCGGGTTTGTGTACACATAAAAAAAAAAGTTACCAGCACTTATCTGTAGATATACGGCGCTTTCTTGCAGCGAACGATCTTGAGCTAGTCAAGTATTACACAGGTAGCATCCTCATCCTCAGTAACGATGGTAGTTGAGCTTTGTAGATGACTGATAAGATACACCGTGTCCGTTTAGTCGGCAATTTGATTGTTGGGAGTTCAGCGTCCCGAAGTGACAGACGTGAATGAGAGATGCCGTAGCGAAGGTCTCCGGGCAAGTTTCACGAACTCGTGTTTTTTGGCTGACATCCAAAACTCGGTCACGGGCGGTTTCGCGCTCTCGAAAGCATCGGAACACGTACGCCACCCCCTGGAATCGAACTAAGCACCTAGGGCCAGCAGCACCAAGCCAATGCATGCACTAAGCAGCCATGGCGAGTGTGCCGCTTTACGTTTTTAGAGTCTCCTACTAGTGCGAATGTGCTGTCATATTCGCCGCGGTACAGCTTATTGCTTGTGGCGTTGCACTGTGGAGCCCGAGGTCACGGGTTGGACTCTGGCCGCGGCGGCCGCATATCGATGATGGCGAAGTGCAAACACGCTCGTGGTCAAAATCCATGGTGAGCCCGAGATGGTTAAAATTATTCTGGAGTCCCTCCCTACGGCGTGCCTCGTAATCAAACCGCGGTTTAGGTGCGTGAGACCCGAGAATTTTGATGTAGTTGCTTAACCTGCTTCGACATTTTCATACGCACACGTATATCGAGGGTCTTTTGCTAAATAATTACTCTAATGCATTACACGTGGAAAGATACAAAGTTGCAAGTCTTGACGTGACTGGCCTCGTTTAGCGGTTTCAAAAAGGTCCGCAGTGCCGCCGGAAAGGCTAAGCACCGATTGCGATAGCAAATTAGTAGATAGCTGTACCAAGTAAGGATAGTAGTTTTATCGGTATACACTTGTAAACATTCGCTTACTATCTAAATTAACAATAATAGAATGTGTGAGGGTGACTCGACGAGGATGTAGAAAGAAACAGACACAGAGAGAGAGAGCGCTGTCCTGGTGTGTCTGCTTCTTTCTACGTCCTTGTTCAGTTGTGCTTACGCATTCTATCATGGATTCAAACCAACTAGCCCGTCAACATGTTTTAACTAAATTATCCAGCACGGTGTCACGCGCGAAGACATCGTTCCATGACAGCCGAAACTGTTAGTGAAAACGCTGGAGTTATAAATGGCGGCAGCAGCCGTGAGCCAATTGATCTCCGTGCATCTGTCACTTCAAGGCGTACGAAACATCGAAAACACAGCGCATACGAAGTTACCGGCACTATGCGCGCTCTGCAAACATCGCAAATCGCTTTGAAGATGAGGCCCGGGCCGGCGTGCCCTTTCGACCATAGAGTTTCCTACAAAAATTACTAGAGGGAACTCTGGCGCTGCAGTCGTTGGCCTACCATGGGAATGATGGGAAGTACATGGATTTGTCTGATCTTCGTGCTTGTGGATTCAGACGTTCTTGTGGCTTTGTATATTACGCTATATAAATCTTATTGTCGTATATTTCAGCGCAATCTATATTCTTCGAAGTGCAGAAGACGCCGGGAACGCGAACAATTGCTATTAATTGCAGCGATTGAGCTTGTCCAGGTGGCCAAAATGAAACGCGCCAAGTGTCTCAAGGCACTGGCATGCCCACGATAAATTCATCAGGGCGTTTCATTTGCTTGTCGATACATGCGTCCGTGACTTAATAAATACATTTAAAAAAAGAGCGTGCGTGGCTTTATGGTTTCAATATCAGGCTTCTGTGCTAGAGTCCCTGTGTTCGAATCCTGCCGTCGGTCAAGTTTAATTACGTTTATTCAATTATTTATTACGCAATACACTGTTGAAAATGACGAGTTTACAAAGTCACAAAGCCGTTTGAAGCCAAAAAATACGAAGTTTAGGCAAATTCATGTACTTCCCATAATTCTCAAGCTGGGACAACCGCTGCCATTGCAGCTCCCGTAGACACTAGCGCCAGAGTTCCCTCTAGTAATTTTTGCAGGAAACTCTATGCTTTCGACACGTCGCAGATCGCTTTCAAGACACACGAGCGCTGGCCACGCGTCCCTACGGCGTCCGCCAAAGCGTTTACTACGGCGTCCGCGATTCGCGTGGCTAGCGCCGTAGTAGACGCGGCAATGTCTCTACTCGGTAAGGAGCGGCGGGCGAGAAAGACGTCTAGACACCCTGGCCGCCGCCGGAGAAGAACGCCTCTCCTCCCTCGCCTCTCTCCCATTGCCTCGCGCGCCACAGGAGAGGGCACGCATCCGGGCTGCGTTCCTCGCTCGTGCATGTGAAATTGAACCACGTTCGCCGGCTCACCCTCACACGCTTTCACTCATACGGAACCTCACGGCGACGGCGACGGCAGAAATGCGCTTGGAGTGCCTATATAATTGGTGTCGCAATAAAACAATCAGCGTGTGCACACGTATCCAAAGTTCGCTGCACTGGAAAGGCTCGTGTGAAAGCGGAGCCGATCTGCGGGTACTTTGTCATTGCTGTATTGCTGTTTGATTTTCATTGCAGTTGCCTTATGTTCTCCTAAAATGTACTGTTTTCTCTGTAATAATTGTGACTTAATTATCTTTTATACTACCTATGTTTCACTATATTACTACTTTTGTTACATTCTTTTAGTATGATATACAAACTATGACTAGTGCCTGTGATCACCCTCCCCTCCATGTAATATCTCCGTAAGGGGGCCTTTGGGGGTATTTTTGAATAAATAAATAAATACACGTACATGCCCGGTGGTGCGACTTCATTCTTTTAAATGAAAATAAATAAAAGAGATGTAGTCACCCTATAATGGTTACGGCTGCTCTTTTTTTCATAGCAGAAATATCCACGAATATATAGATCTAAAAGACAAAGGCAAGTCGCACCCCTATAGAGTTTGTAAACAAAGTAACAAATTCACTCAAATGGCCGCGATGTAGACGGCAATGAGCATGTGAACAGATGAGGAATTACAGAATTAAAATAATACACGCACAGAATATGACAGTCAAAAATGAGTTTCAGTGCAGAATACAAGAGAATATGACACTTAATACACACGCTCTAAGAATTAGAAATAATGAAAAGAAGTTGTAGTTACATTGTTTGTCTATTCAGTGCGACATGTAGTACTGGTTAAGGATGCCTGTATTTTCGTAAAAAATGTTAGAGTGTGTTCAATGCTTCTCGCTATTTTATTTTCGATGGCCATGGGCCAAGCAATTTTGCGAGTGAGAATTGTTTGAAATGATTATGTGAGCCCCGTCAAGTGGCTGACGCATCGTGATTTCACGATTCTTGCTAAAAAGCATTGAGGTACGGTAACTACGCTGGTGTTTCACGTGCTTATCATAACCTGATCTACCACTGCTCATAATTGTGCCTGATGCACTAAATGTAATGTAACAGTTACTAACTGAAACCTAACACTTGTGCTTTGCGCACTAGCTGTAACCTAAATAATATGTACCTTCGCTAACACAAAGCATAAAATCATTGAAAAATTAAATATAAACAGCGGCACCTGATCGTTCGTATGGTTCAATGTACGCGGTGCGGTGCCTCACAATAGCTAGCAAACAGTTTGTCGATAAGCAACTTCATGTGCAACATATGATCTCCGTTATCGGATTAAACTAAGTTAAGCGTTCAGTTTATGACTCGAACGTCGGTTAACTTCAAGTTGTTAGAGCACAGCCTTCTTCAAGCTCTTCAAGCGCCGAGGGCCGCCGCCGCCGGCTACCGCCGGCTTGGCGCATGCGCTCTCCGCAGCTGGGTCGCCGCCAGACCACGTGACTCGCCGCGCCTGGCTAAGAGGGGCGCCGCGCTCGCCCAGTCAGTTTTAGTGCGAGCTTGGCCATGAATGAGAGCGAGGGCGGGCAGTCTTCTCTGAGCTGCTCTGAGCGTCGAGCGAGAGCGGGAGGCTTTGAGCCGTCGTTGTCAAGCGGCGTTCGGCCCCCCCCCCCCAGATATCGCCCGGCGAGCTGCTTCACTGGAGGGGTCCGGAATGCAACAGGCGTCGCACCGTCGAGATCAATGTAGCGTTCGCGCCCAGTCCGTTTTTGCTTTGACGCTGCGCATGTTCGCGGCGTCTCCTTGCATGTCTAGCACTTGAGTTTTCCTTGTAACACGATAGGCGCTGCACCTTCGAACAGTGCGTGTTTACCCAAGCCTAATCACAGTCATGTCTAGCCACCGAACTAGGCACATCCGTCATACCTGGCTTAACGATCATAACGACCGAATTCTAGCTGTCTTCTAATAACTGAGGCTCGTCAATTACTGTTTCCGGGCATGAGAACTACAGAAACATGCCGACAATATTTCCGCCTTCAATCACAGCATAAAAGCCACCCATTGGCTCTAGACTTAATGAAACAAGGTAGAAGTTATGTTTACAAAGAAATTCGAGAAAATCTTCATGTATTGCCAAGAAATTACTTTTGGAACTCAGAAGTCGAATATCCTCCATGGCTGCTTGCACTTCCAAAAATCGAATTGTCAGTAGATGGTATATTCAGAAAAAGAGACGTTCATTCAAGCTGCTCAACAACTAGCACTTTACCAAACATATATGATGTATTCAGGATAGAAACGCGTCTATACAGATTGCTCCAGTACAGAAATATCTTCAACTTCAGCATTCATTATACCGCACCTCAATAAACAAGAATCATTTAAGTTATACCGTACGACATCGTCTACAACGGCTAAACTATTTGCAAACTTATGTGCGATAAAATTGATAACATGCGTAAGAAATGTGCAAGAAGTGGGTGATTTTCAGCGATTCACAGGTGGCTTTAACATCATTCTGCAGAACAAAAGGAAAAACAGTCCGTAGTAGTATAATACACGAAACACTTAAAGACCTCACAAAGGCAAGCCAAGCGAAGCATGAAATAGCATTTCAGTGGGCACCAGGGCATTGTAACATTCCTGGCAACACAGCAGCCGATGAAGCAGCACGACAAGCACACATCAAAGATGATGTGGTTCCGCTCCCAATTTCAAAGAATGAATTACGCTGCATTATAAGGACAAAGTTTTTCAAAATGTGTAGAAATACGTGCTTTGACTAGAATTCCAAGAGCTTGGATTTGTATCATATTGATCCGTTTATTGAATTCAAATTTCCATTTCATTAGAAAGAAATATGGAAACCCTTATTCATCGATTAGGGCTAGACACTGCCTACATAAAACATTTCTTACGTAGAATTGGCCGTACGGAAACCCCCGAATGTGATTGTGGATTTGTAGACGAAGATATACATCACCTCCCTCTAGATTTCCCACATCATGACACACCAAGACGCCGACTTAAATCAACTCGAAATACATTAGACCGCATACTTTACAGTTGAAAGAAACTTTTAGATCCTTGGCCAACAATGGCCTTGCAGGAGAGCGCTTTAAAGCACTAGATACTTTTTTTAGAAAGAAAGCTGAGCTAGTTAGTAAGGATTCATTACGCGAGAAAGGTGAGGCGTGCAGACGAGACACAAGAGAAGAGAAGTGGACGACATGAACATAGCGTTCGTGTGGTCCACTTCTCTTGTGTCCTGTCTGCACCCCTCACCTTTTTTTTGGGCATAATATATACTTTTCTCGAAGACAGCGGCATTGTTGGCCGTTATTAAAGCTTTTAATATTCCTTTCATTTCAGTGTCACTGTATATATGTATGTGTTTGTGGGTTATGTAACGTTGACTGTTCTGTTGTGACTATATGTGATAATGCATTTACGCGATGTATGTACCCCCGCTGACTAGAGACTGTATTATTAGGTGACATCCTCATACGTATTTTTTAGAGTTTTTCTACAGAACTGTGAAGTCATTTAACTTGTATATTGTATGTACCATGTATTTGTTACGTCACAGTGTTACTGTGAAGAGGTTGCTTGACATGTTCTGGTGCTTGCATTGAAAGGTTATTTGATATGTACTTTTGAACCCTGCATGTTGTAGGCTAGACCCATTCGAGAGCTAAGGAGTAGCCGGTGCCTTAAATTGTGCGTCAACATCTTATATCATATCAATAAATAAACGGTGATTATATGCCTAATTATATTAATTACAGCTAAATCAAAGTTTAACCAAGTGAAATCAATACTTAACCAGGCTAAACCGAGGTTTCACTTTGCATATCCAGGGTTATAGCTAAGCTAAGCAGCAGCCAATTTTTTCGGTTTTCCTTCTCGAACTGCAATCTTCCGAAACACATCCATCAAGATTTCCAGTCGCCAGAAATTCGAAGAAGTGGCGGTGTATACCTTGTTTGGTAACGGGAACGAGAGGCCTCATTGGTGTTTGATAATCAGGAGTTTCCGTTTGTTTGAATTAAATAATAGTAACCTAAACGTACTGTGCCCCAGCTGAATATGAACGAGCGCCATCACGAGAGGAGCTAGAAGAAAGCAAAACTTAATGAACGAAATGTTGAAAACGCCTGCAAACCCAATGAGAAGGATTTTATAGCCTCCGTGCGCTTGACGCCTGAGGCCCTTAGTGTGAAGTGCCAGCAAGCCCAACTTGCATACTTGTGCGTGTGTTTGTGGGAGGGGGAGGAGGTGCGCGCGTGCTATATATAGCCTGCCCGGCGTTGTCAATCAGCACTCCGTCGCACAAGACATCGTGTAGTACAGTCAACCAAGGAACGAAGTTGCGGGCCGCGGAGCAAGAAAGTGAGAGGAAAACTGTACCGCAAAATTACGATGTCGGTAGCACTCCAGTGTGTATTAGGGATCGAAGGCGAGTGTAGCTTGTGTTCTATGACAGGCCAAAAAAAAAGTGATGTTCGGCAGGACTTGCAACGAGCAGAAGCGATAGCCTATGATCTGCAGAGTAAGTGATGTGGGTGCCAGAACAAGGCAGCCGGAGCCGATGATGGCAGATGCTTAGGTGCATCCTCACAATCATGAAATCTTTCGGGATTCCGGTCTGATGATTATGATAATGAGATAAAGACAACGTGCTATGGTAATACGGCTACCACTGTAAAAAATTAAAAGAAAAGAAACACGCAACACAAGATTAACGATATTGACTTTCCTTAGACGGTGAGGTGAATCTTACCGAAGACAAACACATCTGTAGGCACCGAGTAACGCTGTAACATAGTACTAACATACAGCCTCTACGTATATATGTTTTGCGATCTGAGAGCAGAGAACGTACCATACTATTCATTTTCCTGATTTTCTTTCCTGCCACTGTATGTACCATTTTCTATGCGAATGGGAATCGCACATATCACACGGTGAAGGTGACCACAGCGTGATACATACTAAAATTTGCCCGGGAAATAAGCCTGTTGATGGAAACGTATAGGACTGAATTGTGTCGTCATATGAGAGCTGTTTTGAAGAACCGAAACTAGGACGCGATAATTATATTTATTATCGTTCTTCAGGTTACTTCAAGATCTTGTCTATCTCATTCTCCGCTCAAACTATGGGCCTATCCATCGCAGTGAGCAGGTAAATCTAACTTTGTGCCATGTAACTATAGCCAATTTTCTAGGAGTCAGTTGCGCTTCTATGATTTTTAATTTTCCACCTAGTGCAGTAACGCACGGCCAAGCCGTTGCACTTTTTATAGCATATCAATTTCTAAAGGCACTCAGCCATAAACTGTTCTGTATTACACCATGTGCGAATGGTTTTTGCTTTGTAGAAACTCCCGTGCAGCCTCACGGCTACAATGTTAGTTACCGAGGAAGGGGGGAGGGCTGCAAGGGGGGAAGGGGAGGAGGGGGTAGGTCATTTAAAGCCCCATTTCAAAAATTCGGTATATTGCGTCCTTGTGTTAATTTGTCAGATATGCACATTGAGTTTTCGAGCTTGTTCAGTTTTACTTGTTTTGCTCACTCATTAGCGTGTTTTCTTTCCATGAACAACAAAAGAAATGCTTCGTAAATATGACGGAAAAACGCCGTTTTGCAAGATTATCACGCAGTACGTTGGTTTTCTTTTTGACCGGATTATCCTCGATATTAATTTATCGCTCGGTACCGGGCACGCATACTGTATTCGAAATCGATTAAGTGTTGTCACCGGTACCATACTGAGACTCTTGTCCAAACAAATTAGGAACATGACGCAAATATCGTAAATTATCGAATTTATGCACGAGCACCCCCGGTCACTCTAGAATTTGCGGCGATACATGTAGCTGACGGACATAACCGGTGAGTTCAGAGCTGAGGACAGACGGCTGTGCTCGCCAGTGTCATTGTGATTTGAGCGTTGCTTGCTTTTCTGAGGATCAAGTTTGCCCAATGGCGAGTTAACGCTCAGTTTTGACAATGTCTTACGCTTTACCATCATTATAACCACGCGCCAATATCAACGCACATACTGGCCAACCCTCCGTCATTAGTACGCGACACTTTCGTCATGCTGCAAGAAGCATAGCAACGTTGCCTAATGGTAAGAGTGCACTGCATACTGGCAAAAGAAAGAGAAAAAAAAAAACGCGCTAAAACCACGACCTGATTATGAGGCATGTCGCCGGGGGGTGGGGGGGTGGGGGGGCCTCCAGATTAATTTTTGCCACCTGGGTTTCCTTTTAACGTGCACCCAATGTACGGTATACAAGCGTGTTTTCATTCCATCCCTCCCCCTCCACCCCCCGCCGCCATCGTAATGCGGCCGCTCCGTCCGGGATCGAACCCGTCCCGTCGAGCTCAGCAGCGCCACTCCACCTAGCCACTGGGCTACCGTGACAGGTGCGTTGTGAACTCCGGTGATAATTTCTGCGCGCTATATAGTCACAGTATTGCTGAAAATCTATCGGCAGAAGGAACAATGCTTGATGCAAAATCATCCACGAAATCTTTTTTTTTATTTTTATGTGTTCCTGACTTCTCTCAACAGCTGAAGATGCACCCGGTGGTTAAGGTGACAGCACTCTTCTCTAACTGCGATGTTCCCGCAAATCAAACAATGGAGTGGCCTAACAACTGTGCGTTTTAGTGGACCGAGAGTAACGTCACATTGTCTTCTTTAGTCCCTACGTCGGTCCCATTATGCACTAACAACGCATTTGAGAGCCATCAGCCTCCAGTGTGCACTTGTTTTCTTTAGCGCTCGTAGGCAGGGTAAGAAGCTGTAGCGGGGCCCTCGGGTTCCGCACATCATTCCCAATAAATGAGCCATAATGTTATCTCATTGCTACTTTCTGATTGAAGCGACTCCCATGACAACCCAAAACGAACAACAAAAGTGACAACGAAAAATCATATTGTAGCGCTTCGTTACCAAATGACGACCAGTTGCGACAGTTGAAATACAAATAAGGCGCTTGCACTGAGCGTTCGGATTTCGTCGCTAGCTCGAGCTGCAGTTTCCAATCCAAACACGGCGAACGCGCCCAGGAACTTTGCAAGACGTGAACGCTAGCTCCCCCAACGCGTCACACGCTATGAAACAAGTAATCAGATTCGAATGATGAAATCAAATATATATATGCATAACTGCGCCACTTACCTGTAGTCACGACTGCTTCCAGCCTTGAACGTCCCCGTTGGATACCGCACGAAAACACGCGCACACGCACGCGCACACACAAACACACACACTCAACTCACGGGCACAAGGAGGTCTTGCACCTCTCGGCGTCCAACAAGCGTGAACTCGGCGACGACAACCTTTGCAGAGTTATTGCCGACGGCGCCTCCAGATTCCATCTATAGCGTAGAGGGCGCAGCATTTGCCGCCAGTCGACGAAATCCGACGACGCTCTCTAATCGTGTCGTCGTCAGCAACGTTCTCTGCGCTGTTATCGTTTCGCGAGAACAAAACTTTTAAAAAAAGAAAGAAATCGAAGGAATTGTCGAGGCGCGCGTCGCCAAGTGTCACCGCAACGCGAAGGAACAGGAGCGCGTTGTACACACGCGGCGACACAACACGCTGTTCCCTAAAGCACGCAGCGGGGGTCGCCTTCGGCTGCACGATCTCACGCACTAGCGCTCGAGGGACAGAAAACGGCGTTGCTACTGCATTTACACAGCACAAAAAAAGAAATCACGGAAGAAGAAAAGCGAAAAAAAAAAAAGCAGACAGAGGAAGCTTTCGATGCAATATGCTCAAACCACACGCTCTATAGCAGACGACGTGGAACGTGCACCTGTAGGTCGCAGCATAGCTCCTCTGGCCGCTTGGAGCGCTCTCACGCGGAAGAGCTTGAGCTCGGAGTGCGCGAGGTGACAGCTGCTGTCTCGGGCAGGAGCGCAACTGCCGACGCGCCGCCTGTTAGAACCGCGCGGTTTTTCTTTTTGGGCGGGGGAGCGAGAACCGCTGATACGGCGAGGGCGCGCGGAGCTAGCAGCAGCAGCAGCAGCGCGCGCGATCTGCGGCGCGGCTGCAGCGCCGAGGCCGGCCCTGGTGGAGGTTCTGAGCGCGCCTCAGCTTGTCGCTCTGCTGGAGAACAAACGACGGCGAAGAGAATTGCAAATGAGAGAAGCAGAAAAAAAAAAATGTGAGCGTTGCGGGTTCCAGAGAATGCATAACGTTCCGCGTGACAAAAGGAATTTTGACATATCGCAGCACAATGTAGCACGCCGCAACATATAGGGAAACGAACAACGCGGGTGCAACACGCGGCTTGTAAGGCGCACAGCCGGGTCGCCTTCGGGGTGAACGACCTGAGGAAGCATTTGCAAAAAATAAAAGGAGAAATTCGGCTTCATTTTTGTATCGTATTCATGGCATGCTGAGCACCGTCGCAATGAAACCCTCTGACGGTGGTGCAAACATGTGTAGGGTGGCAACTACACTCGAGCGGGCGGCTGTACAACGAACTCCTCCAGAAATAAATATTTCGTTTACATTGCGCCAAAACTGATACATTTCATATCTAGCGTAAACGCATTCACGTCAAAGACTGCTACGAAGCATTTGTCCACACAACAGAGAGATTTAAGAGTCCCCGACGGAAGATTTGTTGCTTTACAAAGAACACAGACACACAGATGCCGCCACTTAGCTGCCTCGCCCAAGGTGTCGACGGTCGACGCTATCATAACGATTGCACACATTGACGGGTGAAATTTAGTGTAGTGTGCTGGCAATAAAAAAATAATAGTACTAAATAAAGCACTATAGGCTCTGCCATCTTCGCGCTCACGCTATGTAGTGGCGCGCTAAGTATACCTAGTCAGTTGCAGCGATGCTCTTCGGGTGAAAGAAATAGAAGCCAGCACTAGCGAAATTTTGTGAACAAGCACCAGTGCACTACTAAAGTCTGCGAGTGCACTGCACTGGTTTTGCGCCGAAATTATCTTGAGCTGATGAAATAATAACTAATGTAAAGCATAGTAAGTTGCACTCGCACATTCAATCGGACGGCGTGTGAAGAACAAAGTTAGACTCCTTTTCAGAAGAATATCTCAAATTCACGTTAAATGAAAACTTTCATCCGCTGCAAGAGTTTCAGCTGGCACTTGTGGTTTACGGATACCTATCACGCAACATTATATGTGTAGCTTTTATCCTTAATTTATTATTTCATAGGCATAACAGGGTGCGCTCGTTCGCAATAACGTGTAGGTCGAAATTCAACACCCTCCGTTTCACCGTGCGAAGAAACGCGGTAACACGGCGATCACTTTCCGTGAGACAGTGCCTCCCTTCATTCAACTAATCAGGCGAACACACTAGAGAAAGAAGACAAATACAGAAAAGACATACCTAACATGAGCGCTGTGCATACGTGAGGCAACAAAGCGACGCCTTTTGTGTCCTCAGACCGCCCAAAGATCGCCCAAATAATCGGGACCGAAAACTCTTCGTAGTTTCCTGTGAGAAGAACAGCATACAGCACAGTCTCGTGTGCATACTTCGTTTGCCGTGCACCCTGCTGCTGCTTATTGAGGCTGTGTTTGCACTGTAACTCAAGATAAAGGAATGCCGGGAGCATCGACAAAGAGGCTATGGAGACCGTAGCATAATAAACTGTACAAAAAAGACATGCAGAAATTATGGAAGGTGATGGTCAAAATAAACAAATGGCTTTTTAAATCTGCAGATTTGTCTGCGAAATCGGCGCGACGTTTTTTTTTTCCTCAGCGGTCATGGCGGCCTCCCGTTAAAGATGAGCCTCATATCGCATTTCCAACTACTATTGTTTTTGTTTTTTTCTTACTCAATCATCGCAAGAGCATGCAAGGCCACCGTTTCGCCGACTCATGAAGTAAGCCAAGATCTGGAATTGACGACAGCGACTCTCTGATCAACCAACGACGTCCGAAAATACCTGTGCTTTTGCCTTTCCTCCGGTAAATTACTTTCTGTCCCTGGCTCCGCCATCCGTAGAAGCCCTCTCCTCTTCCCTACAGCGCTACTCTCCACCAATTCTATCATCGGAAACGTTCTGGTCACAACCAACAGAGAAACTAACAAAGATCCAAAGAAAGCTATAAGCTTTAATATAGACTTACACAAGATGAAGCGTGCGGCGCAGCTGATTGAGGCACACGGCAGGCAAAGCAGAATGAGCAAACAGGCGGAGTTGTTGGTGTGGACATGATTCAGCGCAACACACGGACAGCACAGGACAAACAGGCGCTTGTGGACGAGACATGGCTGTGTGTCGAGAAGGGGCGTAACAACCATAGTGCTGAATCGGATTCGGGTTTGCGCCAGGGTTAAGATACGATAAAGTCACGTAAACATTGAGTAGTCTTGTGCCGCCTCTTCTTTGAAAGCACCTTTTAGCAATGACACAAGTCGTAGACCCGTCTACTACACGTTAGGTGTTTATTGGAACAGTAAAGTGAAGTAGAAGAAGAATGGCATGCGCCACGAGCGTTAAAAAGCATTCGTTATTTTCTTTTATATTAATCTCCAACATCTTCCCGCCGGCAAACTGTTTAGTTTTAAGCCTTCAAGCGGTAGAGATGCTGCGCAGTCCGACGTACTTTTTTTTTTCATCGCACTGCTTCAAGAGACTAGACTAAAGTGACTATCACGACGAGGAAATGTCTCTTCTATTACATACGGGTCCCACAAAAGCCCTGCAGTTTTTTCGTCCATAGTAAGTGTGACGTCGACAACATTTTCTTCACTGCAAGTGCCACTAGCGCAAAGGACCTATTTTGCAGCTATCATCAGCTCACTACGTCATCTTTTCCACAAGACATCTTGACAAGCTTGACTTTGTATCCATCCTTCGAGAATTTGGCTCCTTCTCCGCAGTATTGTCGTCAGCAATGGAGGCTAGCCTTCGGCCACTCAGAAGATGAGCTGGTTTAAGTGGTGGCTCTTCCAGATGAGTCAATATCGTTGTCAATGGGCGCCAGTTGACCAGCAATTCAACTTCTGTCGATACAGTCCGTAATTCGATGAAGTTCAGAAAAGTTTTCTTCAAAGCTTTTCGTAGCACTGTCTTGACTGTGCGTATGAGTCATTCCCAAAAACCGCCCCGCCATGGTCAACGTTCCGCTATAAACATTCACTTAATTGTATGTTCTCTGAAGTACTGCAGCACACGTTCATCTCAAAATGATTCCCAGATTCCTTTTAGTTCTTTTGATGCTGTTTTGAACATGAGATAGTTGTAGGAATTTACTGTCCTCCAGACACCTCGTCTTGATGTGAACCATCTGAGTGCCTCTAAAAAGTCTGCCGTACTGAGGCTGCATACTAGTTCGAGGTGAATTTCCCATAAAACAGCACAAGATAACGATATATGCTGGCAATAATTGGGGCTGGAAGTAGTTGCGCGGTAGTACATTGGACGTGCAAAGTGTATACGAAGAGTGCAAAAAGGTTGGCATTCTTTCATTCTATCTTTGGGTCGAGGTGAAAACGGTTCTTTCGCTTGGTTTAGCTGTAAATCTTCTGCACACGGTACAGTCACCAAAATTTTTTTTCATTTGTCGACCTGTAATGATCCAGTAGTTCTTTCTTAATTGAGTTGGTGTGTCAAAAATTCCAGCGTGTAGAAGGCGTCGCTGTTCTCTTTTTAATACTTGTTTAATAAATTCTTGACCTGCTACAAGAACTATTGGATGCTTCTCGTTGTTTGTGAATTCTGAAATCCTTCGCCCACTCTGATCAAGTTGTTCTCATCTTTGTTAGGAGCGAATTTCATTGGGGTAGTATTAGACGCATAACCTTTGCCAAACGCAATTTCTTGTATCTTAGAGAGAGAGAGAGAGAGAGAGAAAGAACTAAACTTTTATTTTCTTAAGCGGTAATCCGAGGCAGGACCCGGTACACCCTAGGTGGGGATATTCTTTATTCCAGGAACGCTATGGCTTGGGCTCCCTCCTTGGCCAGGGCGACGAGACTGCGTTGGCTTGTATATTATAGATCCAAAATTCCTCTGCTCTTTCTGTCTCAATCGTTAACAGTGGTCCTGTTATCTTTACGTCCAGATTCCTTTCGTTTTGAACCAAGCGGAATATTCAAGGACTGATCTTCATACTATTTGGTAAGTTTTGATAATGCGGGAGAGGTCGAGTTAAGATCTATTGTTGGTTGTCACCTGTAAGATTGTTGTTTCTTCTCCAGTTTTCACAGGAACCTTGAACATTTCAGTAAGTCAAAACAAGGCTTTCTTAATCAGCCATTCAGGTCTATTCAACCAAAGTGTGTTTTCTTGAAGACGCTTCCCTGTTAGGTCGCGTGTTGTTAGATCTGCTGGGTTGCGTTCTGATGAACAATATTGTCATTGACCTAGTAAACTAAGGGCTTGTATTTCCTGTACCCTGTTCGATACGAAAGGCTTCCATTTATCAGTCTGGGTTTATCCACCCGAGAATGGCTGTTGAGTCATACCAGAAGTGCGTTTCGTAGTCTGTCGATGTGCCTCTACGCACAGCCTGCATGGGTCGTGCTGCGGTCGGAGCTCCCAACAGTTTGTCGCGGAAGCGTTAACTTTCTCAGAGGTGCCACTCGTGATTTCGTGATCACCAGTCTTGTCGTTACTCCTGAATTATCTGCCTCTGTTCGTGCATAAACTGCTGCTCCATATTCCAATGTGCTGGCATCTGAAAAAAAAAAAAACATTGAAGGTTCGCTTGCACGAGGGTTCTGCATTAATACGTGGAACACGCATCATGTTCAAAAGACGAAGATATTTGCACAATCTTCCCCAAGAATAATAAACTTCAACTGGAAGATGGTCGCCCCAATGCAGCTTTCTCTTCAACAACTGTTGGAAAATTAATTTGGCTTTCGCTGTGAATGGAGAGAGAAAGCCGTAAGGGGTCATAAATCTGAGTTGCTGCCTTTAATTCATTTCTTTTTGTTGTTTCCATGAATGCAACGAGTTGCGTAATTTCGGAGGTGACAAACCCACACATGTCATCATCAGGGAACCACAGAGCTCCTAGTATTTTCTTGGTTTTATGAACCGTTAAGCGAATATCATCGTGAATGTCTGTTTCTCTTTCTTCACTGAGATGTTGCATACTTATGGAATGTGGTGTTCGTTTATGCAAATGCATTCCCGCTTCATTGAAGGCCTTAACGTCGTTACTGCAGACCAACAAAGTTATCTCCGTCGTGTCTGCTGCTGCCACAAAGTATTCGACATAAAACTGGTGCATTAGTCAGCTCGTCATCCCTTGATCTCCTCTCTACCCGCCGTGGTTGCTTAGTGACTATGGTGTTCGACTGCTGAGCACGAGCTCGCGGGATCGAATCCCGGCCATGGCGGCCGCATATCAATGGGGGCGAAATGTGAAAACACTCGTGGCACTTAGATTTAGGTGAACGTTAAAGAACCCCAGGCGGTCCAAATTTTCGGAGTACCCCACTACGGCGTGCCTCATAATTAAAAAGTGGTTTTGGCACGTAAAACCCCATAACTTAATTTTAATCTTCTCTCTTTGTATTCTGAAAGGGATTCAGTGTGGCACTAAGGGAAACAGGCTTGATGCGGCTCCGAATAGTACACGATTCATCCTTCATATGCCCTGTCTTGGCAGTTATTCTCATTGCTTCAAGGGACTTTCAAACCAAAAGTGCCCAAGTGCAATGCAGTCAATTTCAGCAAGATGAATTTGCAAGAAAGCCTTCTCAATGTCAGTTGTAACTGCAGCGTTGTAAATTCGGAAGTTTAAAAGAAGCTCGATCAACGATAGATTCAAATTTGGCCCTGCATGTAAATGTCATTTAAAGACAGTCTGCCAGGGCTGCTTTAAGAGGCGTCAAACACAACCCGTGTCTGTTGTTTCTCTTTTGTTGTTGATGACTGCCTTGTGTGCTAGGTAGTAAACAGGTCCGGTACCTTCGCTAATCGGTACTTGTTCCGCAAAGTCATTTTCTTCATATTCTCGTATTGCTTTATCGCATTGTGTCAACAACTCTTCATTCTTGAGAATTCTTCGTTTCAGCTTAACAAATCAGTGCTTTGCTTCTTATATTGCTGGCGAGTTCATCAGCGTTTTCCTTCTAGGAAAATCGAACTACATAACTTCTGTCAGTTTTCTTCGCAGTTCTTTTAGATTTTCGGATAAGTATATCTCACGTTGTAGTATCCTTTCACGTAGTATTCCCATGTACTCCACATGCCAAAACCCTTCTAGGTGCTTCATCAAGACTGCAGATTCGCACAACGACGTTGATCCCGGTGGAGGTTCGAATTTTACGGACACTTTCAACACTTCTGACAGGACCCTTCAAAGTCCAACCACACAATGTTTCTATAGCAGTCAGTCTAATATTTAGTCTTCTGATTATTCCAGTAGCAACCTGCCAATAGTAGTCGTATGCAATAAGAACATCTATATTGTCGTTGCTGTCATCCATGTGGGCATCATCTGCAAGTTGAAGATTGGTGTCTATTCCATGAAGCGTTGAGTAGGGGAGGCACAATGATGTGGCCGTTTCAAGTATTAGGGACTTCTAGGGCCTCCACTCAGATCTGCTTTTCGTCATATCCGCTCTTTAAAAAAAGTTCGACACGTCGAACTAACTTGAGAGAGAAGGAAACGTGGCTAATTGAAGACGAGGTCATGTTCTCGTCTCCCAAAATTTGGCATTTAGGTTTGTGCGTTGACTTCCTCCGTCCATAAGGCAATGTACCTGACACTGAATAAATGAGTTCTGAGCCCAAGCTTTAGCCGTTTGCAGCAAGATCGCGTTATGAGTTTTCAAAAGCGCGCTTGCGATTTGCACATCTTGAATTGCTTTCTGCTCTGAGTCGCTCGGAGACCTTTTAGAATAAGGCTCGCAAAGAAACGTGAAATGTCTTCCTTGACATAAGTCATAACGTAAGAACCTCGCATTTTTGCACCATTTTGCGAGGTGATATTTCTTACAGCACCGAAATCAACATCCACTTCGTTTAAGCTTTTCTTTCTTCTCTTGTAGGGACATCTCTTTGTCACACTTCGTAAAAGAAATCGCAGGAAAGGGAAACTTCCTTGCGACGTTCAAAGGTTGTCGTTACCGCAGCACCTCAGGCGACACGGTGTTAAGTAAATTCCGTCTTGTTTGCCTTGAATTCCTTCTAGCCTGAACATATCCGAGCAATTTGAAAAGATTATTTTCTGCTGGTCTCTTCCCTCTTCAAAAATACGATAAGCTCAGAAAAGCTGTTACTTTCGTCTATGTTGTTGGATTGTTTTGGCAAAAGCGAAGCGCAATATCAGGTGGTAGATACGTTTTTACAGCAAGTTTCAAAAGGATGCTGTACCCTTCCTGCTTTACACCTAGGGCCTCGAGGCCTTTAACATTTTTCAGTACTTCATCAAAAGGAAGTCGCAAATAAATCACCTCGTCCGCGTAAACTGAAGGCTTCAACTGGAGCAGTCGACTCATGTGGTCTATCACGGTAACTTCCTTGCGTCCAAAACGCTCTTTGAGCAAGTCTACCGCAATTTCATAATTGCTATCTGTCAATGATATGCCAGTTATGCTTTCTTTCGTCTCGCCAATAAGGTAGCTCTTCAAATATTAAATTTATCAACGTTAGACAGATGCTCATTTTTCTGTATAGAACACTCGTACTGATCCCAAAAAGAGCACCAGCTTTGAACACTCCCATCGAATGTGTTAATCTCCAGTTTTGGAACCTTGATAGTAGCTCGAAATTCTCTGTTCTGTCCATGATTGTTGCGTTCACTGCTTTTCGAGCTATTAACAACCTTGCGAAACTGGAGATTAACAAATTCGACGGAAGTGTTTAAACCTCGTGTCCATTTTTGCGTATAGAACACTCTTACTGATCCCAAAAAGAGAACCAGGTTTGAACACCTCAATCGAATTTGTTGATCTCCAGCTTCGGAAGCTTGATAGTAGCTCGAAATTATCTGTTCTCTCTACGAGTTTCGCGTTCACTGCTTGGCCCAAGTGCTTGATTATCGCTTATTGACTTTTGCATTGCTTCTATACGTCTGATAACTTTAGATCTCGCCAAACATGTAGATATTTGGTAGCTGTCCATGCTTTCGAGACCCGATTCAATTTGCTCGTCCTGTACCAATTATTCAACGGTGCTAACTAATGTTTGCAGGGCTGCCTCTTTCATTAGCATAACGTTCAAATTGTCTTGCAGCTGACCAACAGTCGTTGACGCAGATGCGATCAGCGGGGTGACGTCGTTGATGACTTTCGTCACACCGGCCTGAAGTGCACCGCGCTTTCTCTTATCCCGATCCGTTCTTGCATAGACTCGTGACGGTATCGGCAGGGAGCGCGGATCGTACGCCTAGTTGCTGTTCCAGGATCGGACAGTAGCGGTAGAAGATGCCGAGTCTGGACGTTAGTGGACGTAGCTGCACCAGTCTTCGTTAGATCAGCTAATTCAAAGGTCCTCTTCGGTCAGGTTGTCGTCGTTGGAAGCCAGGTTCTCGGCGCTATACCTTTAGGAATGACAGAAGACGTAGACCTGCCTACTGCGCGTTCGGTGTTTATTGGAACAGGGAAGTGAAGTAGAAGGGAGCGTTCAATAGTATTGTCTGTCTTCTTTTATATGCATCTCAAACAGCACCCGATAAATTATTATTATAAAGTGAATTTGTGTGGTTGGACAAGCGGCCAGCTTCCATAGTCGGACGTTGTCAGGAAGGCTGCAGTTTGATGCGACATCAAGGTGCTGCGCTAAGCAGCCAAAGAATAGCGTACTAGGTTAGTAGGACAACAAAAAAACCCAAAAGAAGCGAAAGAGAAAAGTAAATTCGGCAGAGGCACTTAAGGCTGCATACGTGTGGGAATGCGAAAGCATTATACCGTTTGTAGACTTCGGAGTGCCTTGAACGCGCTGATGTTATACACTCATGACGTGGCGCCATGTCTTTCCCATTGGCTGCGCCATCACGTGCTCAATGACGCATGCAGGCACACCTCTAGTCAGCCAGTATGGTGTAGCCGCCATGCCGTCGAGGAACCGTGCTCGTCTCGCGCCCCGGTGGTCCGGGGTCTATTCCTACCCAGAGCAAAATTTACCAAAGTTCTTTTTCGGAGCCATTAGTTTATTTTGTTTACAGGAACCTCCCTGAGAAATTTTACGACAATCCCAGCATTTTTTACCTGCTTTTACTCTTTCCGCCGTCGGCCATTTTTGGTACCATCTTTCGGCCACGCCGACGACGCCGATGGATTTTCACATAATGAAGCATATTATGCTTTCACGTAAAAAATGCAGTAGCGGGCGAGTACATAGGCGAGCCATTTATTCAGGACGGCATGGTGATTAGCACTTCGATACTGACGTATCAATACACTGGTAGGCGTGTGTCAGTATCTGTCCAATGAGCACTATATATGGTAAATAGTATCCAGCTTACCGTATTTCCACATACGTGGTTATGGCAAACTGGGTGTAACTTACCAGAAATGACAGCCGTGAGCACCTTCTACGTGAAAGGGAACGCCAGACAAAGCAATATCAAGAATTGTAAATGAACGTCACATAATGTCAAATTACCTGTCTGTGAAAAATTAGCAGCCGGCGCCAATTAAAAGCACCAACAACTCCTAAGCATAGCGTTATAAAATAGAAAAGAAAAAAATGAGTAGGCATTGCAGAGATTTTTGAGCCCAACCGCCGTAATGTAATTTAGTGCAGCAACCAGGTATGACTTTTACATGTGAGGCCGCTTTTTACCATGTATGCAGCCTAACACCGCAATCAACGCATCAAACTAGCATCGAAAGGATGACAAGCTTATCTTAATGGCCTGCCTTCATCTGTGTAACTGTAGACCAATCCTCCTGAGACAGCTTAATTTAATTTAGATAGTGATTTCTATGGTTTCGCCCCAACCTCCTCAACTGTTATGCGCCCTTCAAGTCCTACTCCCGACTGAGAGTTCTCGTTTTTATGTCAATATAGCATGATAATTTTGTGATTCCTTGAAAATGTTTTCTCTGCCCGTGGCGTCATTCATCGGACGATTAGTCCACCAGCGCTGTGAATGTTTTCTTCCAGTCAGTCTTATTCCGCTATTTGGCATTCAGAACTGGAACCACCTTCCTCATACACAGGCATTAAGATGAAGTTTCCAAGTAGATTGCAATCAAAAGAATAAAGACAAGCTTTTTTTTTTTGTGCAGCCAACCAACTTGGTATTCACTTAATTTGTCGACAATGGTTACCCGCAAAAATTTAAACTAATGGTTCTTAAGGATCGTGGAGAGGGTACCTGCCATGCACACTATCACTGTCACACTTATGCATACACTTCAACTGTTCCGAGACGTCAAGAAAGTAATCAGCAGCCGGCGCTACCACCTAGTCTCTGCTTTAAGTATAGTTATCGAGCATAACGCTGCCTAGCTTTGATAATTTGGAAATGACCTGTGTATTACGCATATCCTCTATTATATGGACAAAGGCCATATAATACTGCTTTGCTGACTTGGCGTCAGCAAATCACTTGTCTTAGGTTGTTATTTGACTTGGTGTCAGCAAAGCACATTAGTGATGGACGGTGCGTTGCTTGCTTCAGTCAGGGGTGCAATTTTGTAAGAATGCCATTTTTTTTCGTGCCAATGCCTTTTCCCTTGACGTCAACGCGTTTGCAAATGATGGGTGTCTATGCACGACGTTTCTTAAATAGTCCAATCAAATTCTCCCTTAGGTTGCTGAATGTGCCTTTCGTGTTCTCTTCTCTTTTTCAGGGGCTGTGTAGAAAATTTATTTTTTCAAAGTTAATTTTATACGAGCACACTTCCTTTCTACGCAAAACAATATTGTTTTTAACCTTACATCACAGCAACTCCCGTTGCATAAAGAAAATCAAACGCGAGTGCTCATATTTTTGAAGGCGTAGCCAGAAATTTGTGGAATCTGCAACTAATCCATGCCGTTGAGCACACACAAAATGGCGGCCTCGGTTGAACCCGAACAGCTGATAGTCCGTAATATGGTCCGTAATACTGGGTAACTAATTGCGACCTATAGCGGTGTACTTTCGTCTCCGAAGAATTTCGGACGCTTCTTGCCGGAGCCGTGAGATACAAGAGTGAGGTGAGCAAATATGGCTGGTGTAGTGCTTGCATTGTGGCCATTTCACTGCCTTTCGTTCTATGCGTGTGATTGTTCTTTTTATTGGAAAGGTCAACAAGAATTATTCATAATGCTCGAGTACAAAATTTAGAATGTACTGGGTCGATAACGGACAAGGCACTGAGCACCTTGAAATAGGGCACCGCCATTGCAGAACAATACTTTCGTCAGAGTGATCGCAGTGATGGTAAGCCTTCCTCAGTCAAGCACCCCTGCACTGGCGGTTCCGCACAAAGACGCTGCTACGACGGCAAATGTGCGTAGCGGCTTTAGCTTTTCTATGTTGACTGTATAAAAAGATAAATATTTTCCTTCTTGACAACAACCAAACACTCGCTAAGGTTTGAAAAGAAAAAAGGAGATTACGATGTATCGAGTCCCCTACGGGTCTCTTGTTCACATAAAAGCGAGACAAGTTGGGCCGTGCCTTATATACGTAGTAGATGGCATAGGGATATGGCGTGTATTTGTGGTAGATTTGCACATGTTCAATTAAGTATAAGATGCGTCGAACGGATTAATAATGATTCCAAAAGAAGGCGGGGTGATAGTGATTTTTACGTGTCGATGGCAGTCGCCGAGTTTCAATCAATTTCGTGACCCATGTTAAGCTGCTGTTCAGCTAGCGCATTGGCGGCAGTGTGTCCCTTAGCTAAGTCATTTTGGTGCGGCTTGATACGTCGCCTGAAATTGCCTTTTTCTCCGTTGTACGATGCGCGGCAGCGTTGACATGGTATCTTACATATCACTCCAGGGTGATGTTCACGTTCCAATGGGTCTTTCACGCGGACCAGTTGGCTTCTTAATTTGTATGATCGCACGTGTGCGACTTGTATGTCATAAATCTTGAAAATTCTTGCCAGGCTTTCGCTTATGCCCAGAGCATATAGGTAATGGATGCAGTTTTCATACGATGAGTCCGTTTGGGTCTGGGAGGCTCTTTGGAGCGGCGTTGCTGCTGACGTAGTATTTGGCGAGGGTAGCCGTTACCACCGAGATAATTTTTTTATTTTTTTGAATTCCCGCCTTCGTGCGCATTCGTCTGAGCAAAGACGGGACTCACGCATGAACGAAGAAGCCGCCACATAGCGTTTGTGTCCATTGGGATGCATCGAAGCAAAGCTGAGGTACTTGTCCGAATGTGTGGGCTTCCTGTATATACTTATAGAGCAGCCTCCGGAAGAGCGTTGTGCAAGTCGAGTTCCTAGAGCCCACCGCCCCGTTTCAAAGGGGACGCTCATAACATATCCATCCATCCATCCTGTTGCGGATGTGCTTGCTGCGCTAAAGCTACGGAAACTATGAAGAATGTTTTATTAGAATGTGCAGGACGTCTACCCAGCGGTCGATTTAGGAACCACTGGCTTCCTTGAAGCCCTCAGGTTCAGCGAGAGCACTAGAAAAGTAAACATGCCCGCAGTAGGGATTAATAAAAGCTGATTGGAGGATTAGTGGAAGAAAAGTAGGGAAACGACAAAAAACGGAGACGTACAAAATCACAGCTCGCAATAGGCGATTAGAAAATTTGGTTGTGGGAGTTCATAGCGGTTTTTCTTTTCGTTTTTCATTGTTTAACCTAGGTAGGACATCAGGCAGTATAATAGCAAGAGCTTGGTGGCGCAACCAACCGCCCCGTTCCTAAGGGGACGCTCATAACATACACACGAGGAAAGCAATTCGTTCGTTGCTTTCTTCTTCAACCGTGAATTCGATAGAGCGTTCAATAGAGTTCAGGTGGACCAGAAATGGTTGCACTTTTGACCTTATAGATCACGCAGAAATAGCCTTCTACGTAACGAAGGAAAGTTTTTGGAGGTCGCGCGAACGTAGTCAAAGCTTTGCTGTCGAGGACTTCCAAGGTCAGGTTTGCACACGTCACATGCACGGAAGCACTCATGGCTGTACCAAAAACTTGTTTGTAGTTAAGCTGAAAGATAAACCATAGCGGACGAAAATCGCAGTCAGCATTTTATGCGGGCTTTAGACAAAATGTTTGCATCTAACATTCTTGCTCTGTTGCGGAGCGGCCGAAATTCCAATGTTTAGAAATGAAGACAAAATGTCACGGCGCAATTTTGATGAGCCAGGAATACATTTTGGTGTCTGAATACAGAATGACAGTAGCATCATTCCAGAAAATCCAGAGCCTGCAAATGCGTACGATTAAATATCATTCCAAGGTCTTGTTGCTTAGCTTCTGTAAGTGAACTAATTTTACATCTTTTTTGAGACAGCACCATGAGACGCACGTGTGGAGCCTGGGGCAACTAAGAAAGCACATGGTTCAAGAAGTGTGGGGTTTGCGGGAAGTCCTGCCGCAGCGCCTCGAACTAGAGCGCCGGTCGCACGTGACCAACCAACAACTGCTTCCGCAGCTGCTCGCTGCACTTGGTTATGGCGCCAGCGAAGCCCATCTCTCTGCCCCCTCATGAGAATTGAAGAAGCATAGGCAAGGAACTTCACGTCTCATCCTTTCCTTGTTTACTTTAAGAAATTCGCTGATCTAGTAATGACGGTATGAACTCCGATTATTGCTGTTTTACAACAAAGAATTGCTTAGGTCACGCTTTAATGCAACCACAAATAGCACAGCAGATGCTGCTTGACTTCGTGCTTGAAGTGATAGTGCAGCAATAGGAATGAAATTTCCAGGCGCCTGCTTGTTGTCATGTCAATTTAAGCATGAGACCACACTGTAATTGTTCTTCAATTTCATTTCGTCTCATCAAAAGCCGACGACCACTTGCTGAGGGGGGGAGGAATTCGGACCTTAATATAACGTCGGAAAGAACCTATGAGCACGCCCACAAAAAAAGTTATCAAAGATTATTTGCCTATGATACCCCATTTAAATTGTATTGCGTATTATTTTGTTATATTTTTATACAATTTTTCACCACGGCATAGCAGAGCCTGAATGTTTGCTTTTCCTTTCTTGTGCCACCCTTGCATTGTCATAATATTTCATTTCCGTTCGGTGTTGTTTGAATGCACGTTGGGATGCGCGTTGAGCCTTTGCGGTGCAGTTTGTGTACAATAGTTATGCAGTAGTTTCTCTTTGCAAACATCAAAGTATGACATTATGGCTTTTCTTTTTGTATTTGTGTAATTTCACAACGGCATTTCCACAACGGCTTTCACACGTAGTGGCGTATCTATACATTTGGCTGTGATAAATATTGTTCTTGGTGCGTGATGATTTATGTACATGCGCATTTTGTTGTATAGTTTAAACGGGATGCTATTTCCGTGTAACTGCGGAGCACACAAGTTTTCTTAAACAGCGCTTGCCACCACCTGTGATATTTTTATATTCAAGCACAAGGTGATGTGATATTTATTATGACATGTCTCTGTGATACGTTGCATATTTCTCTAGTACTGCAGCACTCCTGATGATTTTCACACTTCTTTAACGTAGAGACTGTTGCGCATGATGTCTACATAAAAAGCTTTACATTAAAAAAGAATCTATGTTGAAGGTTCAAATAATAAAGAAACCTGCAGTTTAGTTTAATGCTTTTATGTACACATCACTACTGCATTTGTAGTGATGGCTTGCACTGTAAAAATATAACTGTGCAGATTTCCAGTTGCCAAGTTCTGCTACTGACAAGTGAGGGCACGTTGTTGAAATATTTGAACTGCTTATGCGTGAATACACTTCGCGGGAGCCACTGCGTTTGACACCTTGGATGACCAGTTGACGGAATTTATTCACTCCAAAGAAACGTTGCGGTTGTTGTGAAACAAAATAGTGGCGGACCTAGAAGTTGTACGTGTAACAGCACGTTCGATTGAGCGGAAGGTGTGACATATGCTCTGCGTTTTGGCTTCTGTGACCTTCTCTGCCTGAGTAGAAAGGCAGGACACAAACGCTTGTGTCCTTCGTTGCACAAGGGAATTAGAGAACTGTCAGTGATACCATTAAGAAAAAAGGCTGCAAAACAAAACTGCAGGCTACATTCATGACACCAAGGGCATCTAGGTGACGACAGCAGCAGCAGCAAACAAATCATGGCAAAGGTCCTTTTGAAAACCACTGAATTTTGGTTTGCCTTCTATTTTAAATCTTGTTTCTAAACATTCTGTTTTCCTTATTCTAAATATAAGCTCTACATAACCCTTCTCTACACAACTTTTTCCTTTTTTGAGAAATCATGAATGATTTGCATTACGCAGAAATCAACTACCACTGAATATGGGAACTATTTTGTCAGCAATTTCACAGCTTGAAATGTACAATACAATTACTTGGTATCTGTTAGACCACCACATCTTGCTCACACCACAACAGCTTGTATGCACCTAGCGATGCTCAGGCTACTGCTGCCATCGCAACTGACGCCGCACACTCCTTAAGTAACACATGTGTTGTGTACGGGTTCTGCCGAATGTTGCAATAACAGTGTCTCGGACAGCCCGTCGTCTCTAGTAATTCATTCTAGGCCCCTTGTTTCAGCGCAAACCGCGTGGTATGGGGTCACCGTTACTGTCACGTTAATTACTACAGCTGCTGCAGCTGTCATCACTTTCATCATCACATTCACTGTCGGCTTCAGAAAGCCGAAGGTCCTGCAACACAGCACATGCCACGACAATGTTGGGCGCACGTTTCGGCTCGCAGAGGGTGTGGTACCGCTGCAGACAGTGGAAACGGCTCTCCAAAATCCCATGTACTCTTCTCCACCACGGAACACTTGGCGGCATATGCTGTGTTGTACTTCCCCCTAAGGCTGTTTGCATTGGCGGATGGCCAGGAACCGGTGTCAGGAGCCAGGGCTCCAAAGGGCAGCCGCTCTCAACTGCATGAAGATGGAAATAGTGCATTAAGTACTCCTGTGACCAGAGGCCAGTGGGCCACTAAGGAAAGTTACAGCATCATTCAACAACGGTAGGGATCAGAGGTTCAAGACCCTAACCATTACTGTCGTAAGACCCAAGCAAAAACATGAGTTGGGAATGTCCACCTGGACACATACTGTTAACCAAATTACAAGCGGACTACTCAGTGCCTGCCAGAAGCTGAAGAAATCAACTTATTTATGCTACCAATGACACAGTAGTAGCACTAATATCTGTTCATTTCTTCTGCTTCTGGCAGGAACTGGGTACAGAAGTAGCTTTCTTCTTCTCCTGGCATTGATTCTGTATAGAAAAATACCGCTTTGATAAGTGCAACATTAGTGTCAAAAGAATCAGCAGCACTAGAAAACATGACGTATACTTACAAACATGCAGCTTAAGACACAGTACACCTTCCGACACACGAACGCAGCCTTGCGCTCACCTTTGCGTGCGATAATGGTAATGAGGATGCCGTCCACGCATCCGATGAAGCCGGGAATAGCACCGCGCCGAGGAAAACCCTCCTTCACGGCTGCGCTTTCTTCAGACGTCTTGGGAAAATGTAGCCATTTGTTGCGTGCCCCTGCGTTTGCGACAGCCTCTGCCACGCGTCGCACGCACTCGATCACGGTCGACTGCGACATCCGTGTCCTCTCCTCGCTCCTTACTGGCGCTTGAAAGCTCCCGGTGGCGAAAAAGCGCAGCGCACACGGCCACTCCCGCTCCACTTCTAGATCCCCCGCCAATTCCTCACACAACAACCGCACCATTTCCTTCGAGAGTCGAACGTCCCGTCGAAAATGGTCATCCAGCATGTCAAGCGCACCTCGGCGACGGCGAACAGACCCCGCCATAGCGAGCAGGTGAGCAGCCATTTTTTCTGCCTTCTGAAATAACCCTGCCTCCGCCGTTGCCAATAAAATATGCCTTATGCTCCTCATATTGAGTGCATCAGCGTCACTTTGACGCTTCTTTGACGGGTTCCTGACGTCGCGTGATTGACAGACAAAATTGGCGCAGCCTGGTCGTTCTTGACTAGAGGCAGCGGGGTGACGGCGACAAAAGGCAAAACAAAAAAAGTAATCAAATTCCTACAGAATCGCACCCCAGGTCTAGCGTTGCAAACGTTGCCGGCAATCGCACTGGCCTAGCGCAATTTATCAAATATGGCAGAGTCTGAAGCCCGTCACTTTACATACCATAACACAATGCATCTGGTTGCTCAAGGACAAACTTATAGAGGGGGCGTCATTTAACCGGGCTTGACAGGCTGCGCGCCATTCATTCCACATCTCCACTCACACACTCACCATTGAAACTCAAGTTCTGTATTATGGAGAGAATATAGGAGGAGCCGAATCACCTCTCTCCTGAAAACCTAGTGCCCTCGCGGCAATGAAATGTCATTTGTGCTTGTGTTTGTGGGCGTTTTGGGCTTTAGCCCATGTATTAACACTAAATGTTCTTTGTGAAATTCAGAACGCCCTAACAAAGAATGGTCGACATGACCGAGTCCTCCAGAGTGCACAAATGACGATGACGTTGTAAATCATGCGTTGCATGTGCAGACTATATGGGGATGCAATAAAATGGGTCAAATGTAGCACATTATCTTTTTTTCAAGTCCAGGCTCCTCCGGCTCCAGCGACTGACCCATGCGCCTTTTTCGTTGCTCTGTATTTCACGTAGGTTTACATTCTCAGTGGCACCATTGTTCAATACAATCGTTTGCCAATCGTTCAAGTGATGCACGACGCTGAAGAGGTGCTTTCATTTATAGGCACAATGTGTCCATTGCAATAGGTCAAAAATTAGGCTGTGGTGTTTTACGTGCCAAAACCACAATTTAATTATGAGGCAAGCACTAGAGGTAGACTCAGGATTATTTTGACCACGTGGAACTGTTTAAGGCCCACAGAATTCACTGTACACGGGCGTTTGCGTATTTCGCTCCCACCGAAATGCAGCCGCCGCGGCCGGCATTTCATCCCGCAAGCTCGTGCTGAGAAGGACGACGCCATCGCTGCTATGCGACCACGGCTGGTTGCAGTGGGTTTCCCTGTGCGTATTGAGGCGGCCAGCACCTTTGAGACCATCTACTGCGTTCATCGTGAACCTCCTAGTCATCATCCAGGTTGAGCGTCCACCTGGTGCTATTAACATTTGCATGAACTCAACGCGACTGGATCGAGTCAGAGGTTTAACTGACCCAGTCCGATCCGACCGCGTTTATACGTATCTTGACAAGTGCGTTGGGCGATGCGACTTGCAGCTTTCAAGGGAGGTGACCAAACTCGCTTCGACACTTGCTCAACCGGACTCGTTAACATTTACCTGAACCCAATTGCCGGTTTTCAGCACGACAAGCCGACTCAACCCGACTTTATCGTGTTCGGCTAGTGAGCCTCCAGCTTAGCTTGCATGGCAAAGCGACCGACCTCGCAATGCGTTGCATACGAGTTCGATTTCCGGACCACGACGAATTTGGACTGCGAAGCTTTCCCTCACAGATACCCCTAAAGGCTTCTTTTCAGCACTCTTGATCTCGTTGCACACAAGTTCCGCTATGCAAGTGGAACATTTTGGCAAATATGCGTCACTTAGTTGGTTAAACCTGTGTGGAATTCAGCGAAACTTTATCGTTACCTACAGTGCGACACACTGACAACGGACAAGAACAAAGTAACTACTCAAGCATGAAGCTTTGTCCTCTGAACGTTAAATGCTACTTTTGAAGTCGCTCCAAAACTTGTTTTTGAATGTGTTCTTCCGTCATCCCCTAGAGCACTAATGTGCACTAATATTACATTTTAATTCCCCTGCAATTCCTTTCGGAATTGATTACTTTTCTAACAATGTAACTTGAGAATTTCATACTCCGCTTTGACATCAGCATTTATTTGGAAACCAGCGTGTAATTAGCAGGCGCAATTTAAGATCAGCTAGCTCAAGACACGGATATTTTAAGATTGACATGTATTTGGAGGCAATATATTTGAAAATTAAGAGCAGCGGCAGCAGCAGCTGCTGCTGCTGCCGCTGCCGCTGCTTCAGATGGTCGCGCTCCTATATCCCTGCTGGCATGCTGGCATTCGCACGATAGTTAACAATAATTATCTGCTTAATTTTAGTGCAAAATTTTATGTCTGCTCCCTGACATTCTACTTCCTTTGCTACGGTGAAACTCGATACCACACGGGTTTCCTTCAATCCGGGAATTCGTTTCTACTTATGAGGACCTGAATCTTCACTATGTCCCATGGAAGTCTACATGTCTTTTTCCTTCTTTCCTTCTGTCCTCCATATTGTCCCTCATATATTCTTTCCCATCATTTACACCTGCACTTATGCAATTATTCGACTTGACTATAGGTAATGTCGTGCAGTGCACAAATATCACCCTGCTTTCATCATTATATACCATGGCACTAGATTGTTTGCACTAGATCGCTTACATTAAACATTTACCTCTTCTTCACAAACAATCGCTAACTTTCGGAGGTCATTCCTAGTGCCTACTAGAATAATGACTTCGGCCCTTGTAAGCGATGCATGTTATATTTTTTCTGTGGCCATCGACATGATAATTTAACTCTAACTCGCGTATTTCCGGACTTCATATAACATATAACAATGCTGATAGATTTCAGCGTTTTCTCCAAGTCGAGTTTTACATTGTCTGCGCTTGCAATTTATTTCCAACAACACCTTCATGGGGATTCATCCTATACATACGTATTCTAATAAATACGCAGTTGCAGGATTTATGAGGTTACTGCTGCGAAAGTCTCATAACAAGAAGCTCGCTTTTTTTTGTGTGTGTGTTTTGATTCACGACAGTGCGAGCTATAGACACCCTTTATTTTTTCTAGCAATTTGAATACGCCAAGGTATGGAGACGCTTTCTAGTCGGCGACCTTCTTGAAAGGTATTTTTCAATTCTCAGAATAAGCAGACCTCTCTGCTAAGTCTTGCAGCTGCAGCTTTCCTGCTTGCATTGTTATCTTAGAGAACTGCGATCTACATGTTAAGGCCTTGCAGGACTCGATGCTCTCTTTTTCTCCATTTCTCTTGTATATCAGGCTCATCCTACCCTACCTGTGCTTTGCTGGATATTCCGTTGCTTTATTTTCATCGACAATTCTAGTCTCTAGCCCAAGGACAACTGTTATTATCTGCGTCCTTCGGTCTAAACCTTTCGCTTTATGTATTGAAACCTTTCTTGATGCCTCTCTACAATTCACGTACTCTATTTGAAAATTTTGTTTTCGTCGAGTGAAGAAAAAAACGTTGCCTGAGTTTTTAAGCTCTCTAAAATTTTTTGCTAAACTGCCAACATTGAGCAGCGCTGCTTTATTCTCTTAAAGGTTAAACTGGCCGTTCTGTTAATGGCAATTCTTTAATGTTTGATGTTTTTACACTATACTCTTTATGTATATCTTAAAAATTCTTTGAGCCTGCTTATTGTGGTTTCAATCATCGCGAATCACTGACAAGTTACAGAAATATTTTCTAAAACAATGACTCGAGCATCGTTCTTTAGTCATCTGTACGTTTAGGATTTCTCCAAAATTTCCGACCGAAGCTTTTTCGACATTTGCGAGTTCTTTTAACGTTTTATCAGTGTTCTTTTTGTGTGGGTTAGATAGTGATGCTGTATTATAAACACAGATCATTATAATTTTAGCTTTGTGTGACACTCCCAATGGATTAGAACCAATATAGAACTAACATCCTCGGGCAATTTGGAGATTCTCCCATCATATGCTCCCATAAATACTGTGAGGCTTCCTCTACGCACTCTTCCACTGAGTTGGCTGTCGTGATCGAACACGTCCACTAACCTAAAACATGTATATGCCACACGTCTTCCTCACACAACACGTTCGCATTTAATACTCGTGGCCGATATTATGAACAGGAAGCTTTTTTTTCCCTACCCTTCCGGTCATGGCGTGGCTGCTGCTGCTGCTGTATGCTGCCCGGTCGGCCAGCATCTCGGGACATATATTTGTGGATATATACAGCAGTGGACAGAAAACATATATTTTGCATTTGAGGTCTTCCGAGCTTAAGTGCTCGGAGAGTTTGCGCTGCGATATGCCAGACCACTGTCTTCGAACAATTAATTGCTTATGGAACGGTCACTGCCAAGTTATTCGAGCTGGGCAGCCTAAAGATCGCACGCGCGTCTTGAGCAGACCAAAATATGTATCACGAGGAAGCCGTATACATCAATCAGTATGTGCGAAAGTACATGCTCGCTTGTGAGAGAAAGTTTAAAACCCGAGAGGGGGGGGGGGGGGGGGGGGGCTAGCTGAGCGATACCTTGGCATGCGACTGCAGATTTGATGTATGATAAGGGATGAAGCAAACCGGAAATAATGTAAAGGCGTACAAGCACTTCAATGTAGGCATGAGAACTATGCATGAAATGAACAACACTAGGGGGGAAATCGTGAGTCATCAAGTTGATGTTTATTTTTCTTGACAATAAAGCGTCAATAGATAACACCGGTGCTACTCAAAACAGTGAAACATTTGTTTGAAAGAAAAGGAAACATTTATAAAGCACCTGTTTATTTGTTTGTTTGGGTTTAAACACGCTTACATAAAGGTCGCCAGTTATACATAGCGTTCTTCCGCCTTTCCAGTTACATTTATCAAAGCCGCAGAAATTGCCTCCATGAGATATCCCGATTTCGAGAATGCTAATTGAAAAACTCCCTAATAAATGTTTAATTCTACGCTTAGGGGGAGCAGCGCAATTGCGAACTTGTAGCCGAGCAGTGGGGAAGTCACATTTGCTTAGCAGAATTCGCAAGGCTCGCGCCACTTTCAAGACGTCCACCCTTAAGGTGTGCTGTGAAGTACATTGTCGTTCCAGCTAACAGTTTTGCAAAAGCGCGCGTCGAGCAACTTTGGATGAGCCGAAATGAAACCCCAGTTCGTTTGTTTAGCACATTTTGGGGACGGGTATTCCGGAAGTGATGCTCCTCTTAGAATTTCTCCTACGCCGACCTCACTTCACTTACTTCTCGGCTTAAGTTTCACAATGGGAAAATGAGCCGTAATGTGCACACATAAAAAGTAGTTTGAGAATTTTCTCAATTAGTCACTTGGAGGCAGCAACGCCTCGCGCAAGTAACGTCCGCCTTCTCAAGTGATCTGCCTGACCAGGCCGAACTTCGATAGCTCCCACACGTGACTCTAAAACAAATGCTCGAAACAAGAAAAATAAAGCACACAGACAGTATAGTCATACAGGTACAGCCATACATGCGCTTACACTGCATTGTCTTTAAATGTTTCCTAGTAGAACCCTGGGAGTGTTAGCCAGCGCCATCATGAAGGTCTCGAATCTGGCAACATTGATGCCTTCGGATAGCAAGCATGGATTCATTAGCCAGGTGCCTTCACCGAAAAAGATCACCTACTCGTGACGTTTGCGGCAGAAAGGATGTCCACATCCGCCGCCAAGGTTTCTGAGTAGTGGCGCTGGCTAATGGCCCGTTCACACTGAGGAATCCGGCGTCTACAGAGAATGGAATTCTCCAGCCGCCGAAAATCGTGTCGTTCACATTGCTTGCGCACCGCGCCGCCGGAACGAGATACAGCGCCATCTGCCCCATAAAGTGATAACCTCCAACCAAGCGCGGTATATCCAGGATGTTCGCGCAGCTCGAAATTGCGCAGTTGTCTCCGTTCGCGTCGAGTTCGTGTGTTAATTTTGCGCGTCTCCACCATTGCTTGAAAAGGCAATGATGAACCCTGAGCAAGAAGAGGCAGTACTGCTAGGCCTGTTGGCAAGCACCTTTCTGGCGATGCGTGACGCGCAGAAGCACTCGCCGAAGAGACGACGCCACCGGCGTTGCTGGGTTCGTCCTGCTTTGCAAGGGCGCGCGTAGCTTGGTCACGCCACCTTGTCAGGTCGCTTATACCTTGTGCTTCGCGTGGTACTTGTCGAAAAGGACGGGGCGGTTACGCACCAATTCGATGAGCATTTCCGATGTCGCGACGCGTTCGAAGACTGCGATATGACGAGAGCGTTGGGCTTGGCCGCCATCTTTCGAATTGCTGAGACGCGCTCCGATTGGTTCGCGGCGAGGCAATCCGGCGGCAGCTGCCGCAAAAACCGGTCCGGGAGCGATCGGCGCGGAAGGGGCTGTTCCGGCGGATCTCGCCGCCGCCGAACTGGGTTCCGCCGAATTGGGCGCCGCTCCAGACGCCGAATGCCTCAGTGTGAACGCGCCATAACACTCCCAGGGTTCTACTAGTAAACATAAATACCCAAGAAAGTAGATGGGAAAACGGTGCCGTGGTAGTTGAATTGGTAGAGCATCGCACATGTAATGCGAAGACGTGGGATTGTTCCCCACCTGCGGCAAATTTTTTCCTCCACTTCCATTTCCTTTAATTTATCATTTCTTTAATTCATTTAGCAAGTACAAGTAATTTTCCCTAGGTTGTCCTTGGTGCCAATGTTGGCTTCTTATGATATGCTTACTAAAACTCGGGCCCCTCGGTTAACCCCCTTTCTTCTCGTTTATTATATGTAAATGTGAGACGTCAATTCAGGCCCACCTTACGCAAAGCTGTAGGTCGTATGCATTGCAGTGCCAGGTGCAGAACTTATTTTTCGAAGAGAAGAGAGCGGGGTACATTTGTTCTAATTGAAGCTGACAACAAAGAAAATATCAGGCATTTGTGCACATGCGTTTGTCAGGCCAAGCACTAAAGCATATTACACCATCACAGAGTAAACGTCTGTCGCCTTAAATTATGGGGTTTAACGTGCCAAAACCACTTTCTCATTGAGGCACGCCGTACTGGTTGACTCAGGAAATTTCGACCACCTGGGGTTCTTTAACGTGCACCTAAATCTAAGTACACGGGTGTTTTCGCATTTCTCCCCTATCGAAATGCGGCCGCCGCGGCCAGGATTCGATACCGCGACCTCGTGCTCAGCAGCCCAACACCATAGCCACTGAGCAACCACGGCGGGTCATCAGTCACCTTCACCAAGAGGAAGTTTAACCCCATAACGCCTGCGCCTAAAGCCTCCTAAGTACAGTCGAGAGTCTGACGAAAAATGGTCTGGCGACAGAAGGTCACAGCAGAAATAAACGCAGATTACCCATCGCACAAATAAAGCATATATTGACCATCCGGCACTCCAATTGCTGCCTTGATGTAGTGACGTCATAAAGCGTAAATATGTAATCATGTTTGCCGTACATTTTGTCTTTCTGATTAACGATGTCGTACGGACAGCGAAATATCAATATATATATATATATATATATATATATATATATATATATATATATATATTGCTTTGGCGAGTGCATCCGTACATCTGCTTTAACTTACATAAGGAGAGACAATTACTTCCATCGCTGTAAGTTCCAGAATTTAGATTGCATCTTGAATTCCTCGCGACGAGGAAGAAACGCCACGTTCTTTCGAGAGCATCTTTGCACATAACAAATATATGTTTTCTAAAGGAAGAGTATTTTATGCCGCCTTAGAAGCATCACACTAAAAGAATATAAACATTCCTCCTTGCTGAAATACACGCGACATGATGAATCCCTATAGTTATGTGCGTGCTAAACCAACTTCAATAATACCTACTGCAATGAACAAAACTATTCTCCAAGATGGGCTAAAAATTTTGTTACAGCGAAGCCTCTTGTGCAATTTTCTATCCGAAGATAAACATTTTGAAAACAATAAAATATCTTGCTTACACCTTCTTCCCTAGGTAATTCAAACAGATACCGAAACTTTATCAACTACATGGTATAGCGCATATAAACCAATCACAATATTTCAGAAACTTGAATGCTTACGTTGAGCCCTAAATTCAGCGAGTGTTGAAAAAGCCGCATTCACTTAATAGTAGCATATTTCCTTAATTCATATATTTGTAGCATTTTGGTAGTGTTTAACGGCTGTAACCTTTCATGTTTACAGCAATGCGGCGTTCTTGTTTTGCGGTAGCGAAAGTACAGTGAACCCGCCGTGGTTGTTCAGTGGCTATGGTGTTAGGCTGCTGAGCACGAGGTCGCGGGATCGAATCCCGGCCACGGCGGCCGCATTTCGATGGGGGCGAAATGCGAAAACACCCGTGGACTTAATTTAGGTGCACGTTAAAGAACCCCAGGTGGTCGAAATTTCCGAAGTCCCCCACTACGGCGTGCCTCATAATCAGAAAGTGGTTTTGGCACGTAAAACCCCATAATTTTTTTTAAACAAGTACAGCGATTTACACGTGATAATTTGTTTGATCACTTACACTTGATGTGTATATGGAAACCGAGAATCAATCAGGCAATAGAACTATAGCTTTCTTTTATATGGCGAAATTTTGTTAAAGCGAATTCGATGATTTCCCGAGGAATGCGCTCCGATTCAGGACTTTATTTCTCACTGTGCCAGCGCGTGGCAGCACAATTTTGACTGCTAGCCTTATTCGGTTTACGAACAAGTCGTACGTGCCATGTTTTTAAGGCACAACAGCACGAACAAGTGTGCAGCGTTCATTACCTTTTGCATTAAATACCAGCGCAGTAAACTGAATTATCTCGAATTAAGTAGCTGTACATGAAGCATAATTGGCTAGTACCGCAAATTATCATTCATGTTCTACTAATACAGCTTATATGTTGACGACAGACACTCAAATGTGGACTGAAAAGGACAGAAAGCCGAAAGACTTCGTTCGTACTCGGAGCTTTCTAAGCAGTAATACTGATCAATATCAGTAGATTCTTGAGTTTCACATTTCCTAGACGATGTAATTATTGACCAGGATAACTGCTGTCTTTGATGTAGAAGTCCTAATCTGCCAAGCCACCCTAAATCTGAGGGATCAGTGCCTTACTCAATCAGCCGAAGCCACGTATAAGTAAACAAACATTGACATAACTACAGTGGACCTGAAACTAAACTCCCGCCTAATGCAAAACATGATTTTGTACACACGATGCCAGCCACCTGATATACCCAGATTGTTTTCAGTGCGCGTATGTTTGCAGTCATGCATCGACTACACGATGAGCTTACACACGGGAAAATTGAGAGCAGAGTATTTGCGATTGCACGTTCTGTAACACCACGATACGTGCGAAATCGTAGGAATGCGTAACTGAAGAGAGCGCTGATAAAACGAGGACCACCTGGTGAAATCTATACGACACGAACAAGACAGATTAAGGCTCTTTGATGGCATCAGTTAGCCTAGCAAAAATGAGAATTCGCAAATAGACGTGTTGAACAGCAATGCTACCGAAAACGTTGTAAAGGAATCAAAATTTCATATCTGTATCTAGGGTCATACAAGGCTCTATAATTCATACTTAGCCAAAATTATACAGACAAATAGCCCTTATTCCAAACTATTGCGTGCAACAAATCGCGATGTCTTAATAGGAACAACACTTATGCTTCGAATAAACGGTTTACATCCACAATCACGGCACTGATTTGTCAGCTGCGAGCAAGCCGTGTCTCACAATTTGTTATGAACCCTAAATTGGAAGCTAAGACCAGTGTTTTTTTTTTTTTCATATCGTTGTTTGTTATAGAGCTCGAAATACACTTAGTTCACTTATGATTCTAATATACATTGTTCACTAAGCACGTGAAGAGGGTCTATGTTCGCTGTATACCGCTTGTGCTTGGTAACGTCTGAAAATAGGGCCTGCTAGCTTCTTTCCGTGAATCCTTCAACAGTGCTTCAATGCCGTCGTCGATTATTCTCAGTGACGCTGAAGAGCAATCTTAAGCGACTTCTTATGGATGCAATCTTCATACTATTTTCAATGTGTATTTAGATTATATTACTGGACAAGAAATTTGACTGATAGTGCGGAAAATTCAGCAGACCAGACCTCTCTTCTTTACAATTTCTGGCCGAAACCTCATGATAATACGTGATTGTAGCATTCATTGTGACATCACAGATTTTTGTTTTCTTGTTTTGTTCGCATACTCACTCTAAATGATTATCCAAGGACTAGCTAGCGCAATATAATCGAACATTACTACATAACACGCAAAAGCAATTCACCCAAATTGAAAGTTAGTAGGTTAAAAAGAAGAAGCAGAACTTGGCGCTTATATATTGCTATGAGGCGCTGCAGTAGCGAACGATTATAAGAGGACTGACGAAGACGACTATTGCCAATAGCGGCGCGCACGAGCACCATCTTGTATGCCTGTGTTCTGCCCGTTGTGTATATCTTGTAAATATATTGTCGAGCGTCTTTCCTCCCTGTAACAGTTTGACGGAGAGTGCGGGTTTTTCAAGATTCAAGACGGATTTACCCAGCGGACGCTCCCTGGCGGCGTCTACAATGCCAGAGCAAGGGGGGGGGGGGGCGCGAATACTTCGGACAGCTGACCAACCATGCCTCAAACATCCGCCGCCAACTGCCCCGTTTTTTTCACACAACCACGTGATCCAGACACCTTTTGTGGCTCTGACGACACCGACGTCGAAGATCAGCTTCAACTCTACGAACGGATGAGCGCTATAGCAACAACTGAGACCCAACTCTGATGCTAGCGAACATCGTATTTTACCTGGCGGGCACGGCACAAGTGTGGTTTCTGAAACACGAACAGGAACTTACAAGCTGGGACGTATGTAAGCAAAAGGGGGCTCATCGATCTGTTCGACAAGTCCACTGGACGTCGTCGTGCTGTGCAGAAAGAACTTGCATGCCGTGCTCAGACTTGCACCGGGACCTATGTGACGTTCATGTAGGACGTGCTCACGCTTTGTCGCAAAGTCGATGACACGATTACGCAAAACGGAAAAGTTAGTGCATATCCTCAAAGGTATCGCGGATGACGCGTTTATACTTCTGATTTTTAAAAGAGAGAGAGAGAGAGAGAACATTTATTCGGACCATCGAGGTGGTTGCTCTTGAGGTCGAGTAGATGGTGTCCTCATTCCAGGACTCCACTGGTCATGGCTGCTCGACGTACTTGCTGGACGAGAGCTTCTTGTCACGCCAGGGTATCGCCGGTCAGCTGTACCTCCCACCGCTCAAATGACGTGCTAGGCGTCTTTAAGTGTTGAGGTTTGCCCCCGCACGCCCACGAGAACTGAAAGAGTGTAGGGCGTGTGTCGCCGCACCAGGGGCAGATGCCGCGATATGTATGTGGGAGCATTTTATTGTATCTGTGTAGGTTTGGAAATGTGTTTGTCTGAATAAATCGGAGAGCTACTGCATCTTCAGTGCTAAGCTTTCTGTGAGGCGGAGTATAAATCCTGCGGTTGAGTCGCTGGATCTCGAGTCGGTCGCAGTAATTGGACGGCAGGAGCATGAAGGTAAAGGGTGGTTCATGAGACGATTGATCTTGCCCCGCTCGGTTGATTAGCGCTTGAGCTAGGGCGTTCGCCCTATCGTTCCCCTCCAGACCCGCGTGGCCCGGCGTCCACGTGATTTGATGGTTCTCTTGCAGCCTCGGGCCTAGAATCAGAGCTGCCAGCAGCGGTGTTCGTCCGTTGGTAAAGTTACGGCAGGCCTGTTGCGAGTCGGTAACGACATGAACTTCCCTGCCTACCCTGTCTTCTTGCTTTATTACCAGTGCCGCGGCTATGGCGTCAGCTGCAGCTTGGGTCTCTGCCTTTACGGAGGCCGCGAGAGTCAAGGAGTTGTCTCTCCCGTTCACGGCGGTTACCGCGAAGAGGCCCCCTGCAGGGTACACCGCCACGTTCACGTACGTTACGTATGGGTCACCCTTAAACTGTCGGCGCAGTCTGTTGACGGGAGCCTTGCGTCGTCCTTCATGGAGTTCATGACTCATGTGCTTCGGTATCGGGTTCGCCTTGATCTTGCCTCTGAGCTCAGGCGGGAGTGATCGTTGCCCATCGAGGGCACGGAGCTCCGTTGCCGTTCTGGTCCGGTGGAGGATGGCTATGCCCGCCACCGTGTTCTGTAGTCTGGCCTTTTGCGAAGCCATAGCCACGTCCGACAGCTCAGCGAAGGTGTTGCGGATCCAGAGGGCCGCTAACTTCTCGTTTTAGGTGGTGACAGAGAGACCCAGGGCCGTTTTGTACGCGCCTCTGATGATGAACTCATGCACAGTGCAAGACGTCATCAATGAATGGTGACGCTTTGAAGAAGCAAAAACTCGCCTCGTCACTCCTAACTTCACACGTCTTCCGAACATGGCTGCGACGCCTACCTGCGAGGACCCCCTTCTCCCACCCGTTTCACCCGTTCCTGCTGCATCCGACAATATTGTGCGCATCATCCGCCGCGAGGTTGAAGCTGACTCCCCAGTTCGCTTTCGAATGCGTAGCCCCGACGTGACCCATTCGACCATTTCCCTTATCCAAACCGCTGTGTGTCAAGAACTAGCAAACGCAGGATAACAGACGTTTTGTCCTGCCAACCGACCTGACTAACGCCCATCCGACGCACCCGAGTTATACAGAAGCCCATCCGTTCGTCCTCTTTATCAGAATTCTGCAGAATGGCGCACTTTTGAAGACAAGCCCACCTGCTTCTGTTGTGGACGCGTTGGACACATTTCCCGCCATTGTCGCAGTGTTTGAAACTCGCAGCATTGTCCAAGCTATCGAGACATCCGACGTACAGGTGGTAGTTCCCGAGTGCCGGTACACAATGACGACGACAGCGCTGCGCCATCATGGCCAGTATGATCAAACCGCTCTCCTTCGCCATACCGCCACCTGCCCCGCTCACCTCGGCGTCATCGCTCTCCTCCTCCCTCATACTCCCACCGCCCATCGGAAAACTTAAGCCTGTTTCACATGCAAGCGAAAATGCTCGCGAATCCTCCCGCCGCTCCGCAGAAATCTGTTTCTAGCGGCGGCGGCGGCACTGGCGGCGGGAGCGGCGAGGTTCGGGCAAGTTGGAATTTAATCGCAGCGGCAGAGCGGCAGCACCGCTTCCGGCACGTGACCAGTGGAGGACTAGTGCGGGAAAGCCTGCGCATAGGACGATGTTTATTTACTTGCTACACTTGGTACGGGCAACATGTCAAGAGCGCTTTTCAACGAATTGTTAATTGCTAAGCGCAGGATATGTATTTATAAAATTAAAATTTGAGAGGCAGGGATAAAGCACTGCTTATGTTGGTAGTCGCAAACTACCGAAACTGGCTGAAAGTCCCGCGTTTTTTGCCAGCAACATTGCTGTTCGCGGTGGCGGATAACACGCGGCGCCAATGCATGTGAAACGAAACCTCGCGCAAAGCTTCGCAGCGCCGCGCAGCTGTTCGCTCCATTCGCTCAATCGCTTGCATGTGAAACAGTCTTTAAGGGCGCAGCTCCGAGAGGTAAGCCAGCCACGACGACCCGACCCGACCCGAAATTCCTCTGCTCACACTACGTGTACATCAATCACATCCTCATCAACGTAGACGTGGACGGTATACCTGTCATCTTACTCATTGACACCGGCGCGCAATATCAGTCATAAACTCAAACCTCCGTATTCTTCTGAACAATGTTCTTACCCCTGCTCCGATCGCTGTAGTCCGCGTAGCCGATGGTGCGACTCTGGCTGTTGCTGGGTTGTGTACCGCCTGTGTCACCGTTGCCGGACGGCACACTTCAGTTTTACGTCTTATGACTTCTCTGCAGGAGTTATCGAGCTTGCCTTACACTCTAAGAAAAAAAGGAGTGACCCTTCCTTCATTAAGGGAGAAACGGCGATGTCCCCTATGTTCGTCTTTTCTCCTTCATGCATGGAAGCAATGGTTTCTCCCTCTCCAAAACCAACATTGCCGACTCCAGGCAAGAAAAGCGATGGATGCGACTAGGCCTACGAACTGTGCTAGTTCGCAGCTGGAAAAACGTACGTGTTATAAGCATAGTGTACGTTACTGATATTTGCCAAAAAAGAAAAAAAACAGTCTCGCTAAGCTTTCTTTGACGCATACAAGGAACCACGTGCAAGTACGACACGATTTTGAAGTGATGCCTTCCGCTCCACTGCCACGCTTATACCCACCGTCTACGGCCGGCCGATTATGTAAATAACGTGGGTGGAGCGTCGCTCTAACCACTGTCGAAGCGCGAAAAGGAATGGCATCGCTAGTACATCGCAGCGTTGAACTTACGTAAACACAGGGGTATCCATACATCAATCCGTCACACACACACGCACATGCATATCTAAACAATGCGCTTAGTGCCGCCTGCATCTGGAGAGGCTTCAAATTATTGAACCGTATAGTTATTACGCGGCACGATAGATGGCGCTGAAAGCTGAGGAAAAAATTAACTGCGTTCCATTTTGTTCATTACTTTCGGCAAAGTCGGGACAGAGCAAGAAATAACACTTTGACAGACATAGTTTGCATAACAGACCAATATCACCAGCCTGTTTTATGTCCACTGCAGGACGAGGGCCTCTCCCCGCGCCAAGCACTTTCACACACACTGCGCAGAACTGACCAACAACAACACACGGCACATACACAAACACTGCTTGAGCTGCCTACGTCAATATTCCTTGGAACCTTCTTATATAGCCGTGATGTTCCGACCTGCATTGTAGTGCCAGTTAGTGACTCTCTATTATACGTAATTCACGAATTAATTTCGATAGAATACTTGTTGGAGTATAGTCGCCTGATAGGCATGTCAAATCCTCACAGACCTGTTGATATAAAACCGCACTACAATGAATGCTTGTGACTAGCGACTTTCAATTATCAACACGATGGCGGCGGCGACCTAAGGCTTTCACTTCGAAGCCGTAGCGGATGGCGCTTCACGAACCGCTGACGTTTGCGAAATACATTCTGTTGAAATCGCGTCAACGGTTTTTCGCCTAATTTCATACAGAAATGGCAAACAATCTGCTATTCGCGGCGTCTGTATGCCGCTGCAAAGCGGGTATGTGCGAGTCGGCACGCGGTGTGCCAGCGGCTGCCGGCGGCCTGACATGAGGCCGGGCGTATAGTGTATAGGGATGAACCTGACCGGGACGCTTTCGAGCAAGCCTTCGAAATCATGTTTTGCCTTCCTGTCCGCAGACTAAAAGTATTTGACTACGTCAAGAGCATCGTTTGCTGCTACCCGCCTGCCTGTGATTTGTAAGGGTATTGGAGGTGAGCGGACGTAAATACTAGCATAGCATCCAAGGAAGCTATGATACAAGTTACTCGCCGTGATTTCAGGATACTACTACGTACAAGAACCAAAGATTACTCACCGTGGTTGATGTGACTGGCTAACTGCTGGTGTCTGTTGTTTTACATCCACGTCCAGGAGAGTCGTGGTAACGAAGATTGTTGCGACACAGTCTACTAGCCTACAAGTACTATAACCATAGCGGAAACACAGCGGCTGAAGTGTAACCCGTCGCAACAAATGACCGAGAAGGATAGCTCCGGCTTTGGAGTATGTCGTCTCTCTCCGAGTGCCTCTACTGCAAAGCTGTGTCTGCGCCGTGCTAGCCGTGCTTACTGTTAGAGAGAGGGTGCTATAGGGTAGTTTCGCTCCGTACCGACGTTCGAGTTTGACAGTGTCCTGCAGCTTTCTAGAATCCCGGCACTTGACACAGTGCACAACGCTGCCGTACCCATGTGTGTCCCATTATCTTGGTCTCCTGTTCACGTCTGGGTATATCCGTTTACCCCGTACCCTTTAGCCTTTCATTAGCCTTTTCATAATTTGTAGTTTCAATTGTATATCTACATGTTATCTTCGATAGTGTCTCCTTTTCTTCACAGACGCCGACAGCCGTATGTGCAAAACTGCAACGCGGATGTCAGCAATTTGTAAAAGTTTTTTTTTCCAAATTTATTTTGTGGATACTTTTTTGTTTGTACGTCTGGTTGTACCCCGCCTTTCATTAAATACATCTTCTATTGCTGGTTGGTGCTTCCTGTCTCTGGAGTGTAGTGCACGCTACACGATACATCACAGAGAAGCCGCCGCTGGCGCGTGGAGACGCCGATGAACCGGCACGTAAGTGACGCTGGATATACAGCTGTATATCTAGTTGCATGGTGCGCTCGAGCGCCTCCTTGCTCTGGCGGCAGGGTTTGTGTTCCAGCTATGGACATGACGGCGTCGCTTGCGGTGGTGATGCGCTCACACCGCCCAACTACGTGCCGACGACGCCAGCAAACGTATTTTGCTCTCGCTTCGAAGCCGTCGCGGATGACGCTTCAAAACGGATACAAATGCATACATTTGAGATAGCTTAACCTTCTCCTCATCCTAATTTCACGCATCAAAACCAGAAAGGCTGGCTGGTATCTGCGGTGTCAAGGCCGAGATGCCTGAGTGCGGTCTTGTCTCGCTGTGCGTCAGCAGCTGGGCGCTGCTTTGAGTTGAACTATTCTCGTATGGCAGCTCCCGTTCGAACTAGAGGTTTGACACTGGTGGTCGCTTGTCATGAAAGGTTTAGACCTCATATTATGCTACTTAGCATTACTTTCCATCGAAAAGGTGTTATTGTAGTCGATGTTTGGGTCACCTGCGGCGGCAACGCAAGATGCGCACGCAAGGGAGAAATGTTCCTCATTGCCACAAGAGGGCGTGACATGTGAAGTGCGTGTGAAGGAGGGAGTAAAACGGCTAGTTCTTCTTTTCTCGCTCCCCTTATTTTAAGAGTGTACCTCAAGCCGTTGTGCCGTCTGGTCCTGCGCCGGGTCTGCCTTGTTCCGCTGATTATATTCGTCTACCACACCTAGCCGTGACGTACATCGACGCCTCTCCTGATCCCCTTGTGGACGATGACGATTACATCTTGTCGCCCAACGCTACCGTCCTCTGTGCGTAGAATGTCATGTCCCCGCACTCGGTCATCACTATAAAGGGCAATACTGCATGTCTCCCTATTGTGAATTTTGGAATATGTTCTCAAATCATACTCTAGGGCATCTCCCTTGCAACCCTAGCTCCAGCCTCCGACTATCATGTTTCCGTCTTAACTGAGCCTGCTGCACCGCCTCGTGCTGCTATTGACTGGAACCCCACGATGTTAGATAACATAACGAAGATGATCGCCACTGACCTTCCGGCCGAACACGTACACGCGCTTCGGGGCCTGCTCATGTCGTACCAGGATATTTTTGATCTCAGTGACCGACCACTCGGCTGGACAACAGTTTTCAAGCATCGGATTCACACCGGCGATGACAAACCGATACACCGACGTATTCATAGTGTTTCACCCGCTGTGCGCCAAGTTATACAAAGGAAGTTGACAAAATGCTTGCCCGCGATATCATCGAGCCATCTTCAAGCTCATGGACATCTCCTGTCGTGCTCGTTAGAAAGAAGGACAGCAGCTGGCGCTTCTGTATCGACTACCGGAATCTTAACCAAGTAACGAAAAAAGACGTGTACCCCTTACCTCAGCTAGATGGCGCCGTTGACTGTCTCAGTGGTTCCAAGCATTTTTCTTTGAATGACTTTCGTTCCGGGTATTAGCAGATTGCACTTGACGACATGGATCGTGAAAAGACGGCGTTTATTATACCTGATGGGCTCTATCAGGTTAAGGGGATGCCATTCGGCCTATATGCAGTGCTCCCACCACATTCGAACGAATAATGGACTCCCTCCTTCAAGGGGCAAAGTGGTCAATCTGCGTGTGCTACCTCGATGGTGTCATTGTCTTTTTGCCGACTTTTGACACACACCTCGAGCGTCTCTCGAAAGTTCTTTCAGTGCTCTGCAAGGCGAGACTTCAGCTCAATCCGACGAAATGTTACTCCGGCCGCCGGCACCTTACTGTGCACGCACACCTCGTCGCCTCTTCCGGTGTTCGTCCCGATCCGCAGAAAGTTTGCGCGGTCAAGGATGTTCCTGCACAACCGACGTTCGAAGCTTTGCAGGCCTCTGCTCCTACTTCCGCAGATTATTACGAAATTTGTTGACATCGCACGCCCTCTAACGGAACTCCTTAAGAAAGACGCGAATTTTGTCTGGGATCCCGACCAAGTTCGTGCATTCGCTGAGCTGACGGCGCGATTCGCGTCGCTACCGGTTCTCGGCCACTTTGACGTGTCCGCTCCAACGCAGGTTCGCACCGACGCTAGCAGCCACGGTATTGGCGCTGTTTTGGCACAATGACAGCACGGTTGCGACCGTGTCATTGCCTATGCTAGCCGTCTTTTGTCACAAGCCGAACGCAACTGCTCGTACACCGAACGTGAATGCCTCGCCCTCCTTCGGGCTTAGAATGCATCATGTAACCGCTCAAACAACAAAGGACAAAGAAGGAAACACACAGGACAGGCGCGGACACACAGTACATCCGCTCCTGTTCTGTGTGTTTCCTTCTTTGTCCTTTGTTGTTTGAGCGGTTACATGATGCATTCCAATATCGACCACCAACTAGCCCACCTATCCCTGTTAATTATGTTACTCCTTCGGGCAGTGGGTAAAGTTCGCCCCTACTTCTATGGACGGCTTTTCACGGCCGGTCACCACGCCCTATGCTGGATTTCGTCTTTAAACGATACAGCGGGACGTCTCGGTTGGTGGGCTCTACGGCTCCAAGAGTACTCTTACACAGTGACATATAAGGAAAGTCGACTTCATGAGGACGCTGATTTCTTGTCACGTCATCTTGTAGATCCACCAGACCACCCTCAGACAAGCGAATCAACTTGCGTCCTCGTGCTTACCACGTTTGCCGACATCGACGATGAGCAACGACGCGACCCTTACCTGAGAGACATCATTCTCAGCGTGACAGACCTGCCAACTTCCCACTCTTCGCGTATGCTTGTGCTGCAAGATGGCATATTGTACCGTTACACCCTGGCATGCACCCTGATGGCCCTGAACTGCTACTAGTCGTTCCCAAGCATGTGCGTGAGACTGCGCGCAAAGTTGCATGATCTCCCAACCGCTGGTCATCTGGGAGTCTGAAAGACACATGACCGTGTCCGGCGTCGTTTCTTTTAGCCCGGTATTCACCCTTCTGTTTGCCATTACGTCGCCCCCTGTCAATCTTGTCAGCACTGCAAAAAGCCAGCAGCGCTACCAGCTGGCCGTCATCAGACCGTTGAAATACCATATGCGCCATTCTTTCGAGTTGGTCTTGATCTCCTTGGCCATTTGCCTCTATCGCTTAGTGGGAACAAGTGGATAGCAGTTGATAAGGACTACACCACCTGGTACGTGATCACGCGGGCTCTCCCTACCAGTTGCGCAACCGGCGTCGCTGACTTCCTTCTCGACGCAGTGATACTTCACCACGGCGGCCCCCGACAACTCCTTACCGATCGGGCCCGCTACTTTCTCTTACAGGTTGTCCAGGACATCTTGCATACCTGCGCTACAAAGCACAAGTTTACAATGGTGTATCACCCTGAGACCAACGGCCTCACAGAGCGGCTCAATAGAAGTGTCACAGAAATGCTCATCATGTACGTCTCCACCGACCACCCTGACTGGGATGTCGCTCTGCCGTTCATCACCTTCGCCTACAATACGTCACGCCATGATTCTGCTGGTTTCTCTGCATTTTTTCTCTTTTATGGACGAGATCCTATGCTACCGTTTGACACGATCCTTCTAGCGGTTCTCGATACAACGTCAGAATACGCCCGAAATGCCATATCTAGAGCTGTCGAGGCACTTGATATTGCACGCCACCTGCGTCTGATCACTTCCCAAGAAAAGCAACGACGTATATATGACGCTCGTCACTGCGATGCCCAATTTAACCCTGGTGACGTCATGCTTCTTTGGAAACCAGCACGGCGAGTTGGTCTTTGTGAGTAGCTGTTTTCGCCCAACTCAGGCCCATACGGTGTCTTCTGTCAAGTGACACCTCTGCGATGCTATAATAATGCCTGAGTGCTTAGCAAACGCATCTCTACACATGTCTGATATTTTCTTCATTGACAGCTTTAATTTGAACAATTGTTTTCTGCTCTCTTGTTTTCTTCGAAGTATAAGTTCTGCACCGGGCGACACAATGCGGCCAGCCTACAGCTGCGCATAAGGTGGGCTCGAACTGATGTCTTGCATTTGCGCATAATGCCCTTCTATGTGACGTGTGCACATTCGGACGTGTCTCTTGCTGTTTTGAATCTTAAGAGCTATCATTTCAGCTAACGTCAGTCGGAACACTTATAGCCTGTGTAGGCACTGAGTATATCAAAAGGTCTTAAAAGGTTAAAGCATTTTAACCACGGCTTCACAACTCCGCTAGCGTGGCGAAGCCAATCATGACATTCATTTTGTTATAGTTATCTCTATTTGACGTTAGACATAAAACGTATCTCAAGTAGAATACTATGGCCGACGAATTTAGTTTCACGTGGCAGCAGTGAAAGAAAGCATTAGCTGGGCACGTAAACGCCGCAAACTAAGTATTGCGCAAGAGTGGGAATCCGCGCTTGTTGGTTTAGCAACATTGCGATAAGTAAGAGCCCAGGAACAAGGCCACCGAATGAAGAAGCAGCGCACGGGCTGCTTCGTTTCCCATTTCAGGGCTCCTGTTGCTGCGCAGCTCTTTTGTCGAAACGAAGTATGTATGGTTCACTTCATCAACGCAGTTGCCTCTTAGTCACAGGCCTACTTCACTACGCACACCACGTACCCGTCATGGCTTGTTAAGGGCTTTTTTCTCACCAGAATTGTGTGCGATAATTATGTTTGGCGGTTTTCGCGGCTCCGGACGGCCGTTTGTTCACGTGAAAGAAATCAGTAGACTTGTCTCGCCCTTAGCCGATGGTGGCTACCGCGCATCTTCATTGGTACGCGTAAATGAAGACGATAGTTGTGTTTATTAGGATGAAAATAAGCAGAATTGTCGTCGCTGTTTGCCGGAACCGGCTACGACTTCTCAATTGGCTACTGATAAAAGAAGCTTTGTGCCTGTCTTGCGACAGACAGCAAGCTTCATTTATTGGATTACAGTTGGGAGTAGAGGAGAGGGAAGAACATGTTCAGCACGCGGCTTTATTTTCAAAGCATTACCAGGATTATTCAGGACCACAACAACCTTATGTATAGCGTCAAGCCGGTTATATATCTAGAGTGTCTATCTTCCTGTTAAGGCTTTGTCGAATGTTATTTAATTACAATTTTTTCAATGTTTGTAATATTTTCTTATAAAGTAAGCTTTTTCTTTCTTTCAATTCTGTAATTAGATATACTCATTTAATTACTTATTCGTGTGGCCAATACATGTCGTTGGTATGTTCACATGTTTAAATGTACTCAACATCAGCATAAAAAATGTCAGCATCTCTTTGTTTGACAGTTTATTAGCAGGTAAGTGTTGAATATTTCTCACCATTTTTCTAAATGACGTCAGAATAATGCGTAAGCTCATTTTCTGCAGAAAAAAAAGTGCAAATATTGCAACTGCGCATTTTATGCTTGTCCACAAGTAGCGCCGTGTTTTAGACATCGTTGACCATGCACAAGAACACAGTGCAATGCATGTCACCTGAGTGCACTGGGACAACAAAATACGTGTGCTGGCACGTTTGACGGAAAAGCAGTGGCAAAAAATGCCCCTACGCTATAAAACACAGTGAGGACTCCAACCTGGTTACCTCCAGTGATGCCGATACAGACGACGTAGCCCACACACACGCTGACGGAATATTCTGGTTGCAGTGATAATTTTCGATGAATAGTTGCTGGTTGTGGGAATTGCGACTTGCATGGTTTCAAAAATCAATGCACTTACCGGGAGGATACTTCATGCAGTTTCTCTTGGCGATTGCGAGAGTACAGCCACGCGTTATTACCTTCAGGGTTTTCTCCTTTTTTTTTTTTTTTTGCAGGCCGGTGATGGCCGCAATTTGCCAACATACTTTCTAATAGAGCATGCCAAAACACACTAGCAAATTAACTTCGTTTACGATCAAAGAACTGGAGCAATCTTAAGGGGCAGCCCTGAGGTCTTCCGCAATGAAGTTATCTCAGCCACAAATTTGACGGTTACCGTATTAGCCATGTCGTCTTGGCAATGAGCAGAAACAGGTGGGAAGCTATCAGTAAAACCGTTCATTAGCGCTTAACATATTGAAATTAACTTCAGGCAAAAAATTATCGTTGAGGTTAGGCAACCCACGCACCCTTTAAATAGCTAGACGCGGTTGGTAACAATTAAAAAAATATCCAGAGAGTAAAGAACTACGGAAAAGCCCTGGCTGCAGTATTGCCCTACAGGTAATATGACGAAAATGCGATGTGCATACGTGCTTCACATCCGATGAAAAGTGCATGTTTCTGCACGTTCGACACGAAGCCTTATATAAAGCTGGAGGAAGCTCGCTTTCGGGGTTGTGCCCGTTGTTGCCCACTGGCATCACAGCTATTTCAAAGATGCTTCCCCAAATATAATCTCGTTTCGTTGAATATTATTGCTCTCAGCGTGTTTACTATATTTCTAGTGAACATGAAAAACTCAGTGCCCGTCCACTCTATAAAGAAGGACTACCAGCGAAACTGTGTTGGTGGGCCCCTTAATGGCGAACTGCACCTCCACCGCGGATCGGCCCGGAATTGCATTATCCTCGGGATTGGCCTACGTATGGGAGAGTACTTAACACCCGCTTCACCGCCGCCGCGAGTGGGCCCGACATTGCACAATCTTCCGGATCGGTCCATGTAGGGGGAGTACTTAACGCCTGCTTCACCTCCGCCGAGGGTCGGCCAGGTATTGCGCTATCTTCGGTATCGGCCCACGTATTCGGTATCGGCCCACGTGCTTAATGCCTGCGTCACCTCAGCCGCGGGTGGCCTGGCATAGCACTATCTACGGAATCGGCCCACGTTGGGGAGTGTTTCACTCCTGCGTCACCTCTGGCACGGGTGGGCCCAGCATTGCACTATCTTCGGGATTTTTTTTTCTACACGCGGACACGATAGTGCGGAAAGTAGCCCTTAACAGTTTCGCTGTAAAAAAAGCTCGTCATAGATATGAATGCTTGGTCTTAAAACGGCTACAATATTTGCCGAAAGGTCGATGGAAGCAATATGAACAACTTCGCCAATAAGAGGAGTGATCTTAAGGGAACGGGGCCGGGGGGGAGATAACACAGTAACTTCGCTTTAACAGATAATTAGGGTACATTAGTACAGAAACCACTATGTGAGAAGTGCACTTGAGGGCGGAGATGAAGGTGTATGCATCCTTTGTTTACCAATTGTCTAAGTTGGCCATGGAGCTTATTTTTTCTTTATGAAAACCTTTTTCATCAAAAAAGTAAACTACGCATTATAATTGAAAACTTCGCCGCGAACTTTTAGAAATATATTGACGCAGATGCCACAATTTTAGTCAATGAACTATGTTTAAAGATCTGGTTGGGCGCTAGATCGACGACAAATCGAAATGCATAATCTAATAATTGGTAACATTTCCATAATTAAGCTCCTAACCAATTACGTCACTGCACATATTGCAACTGACGAATTTCAGTTGGCGAGTTCGCAAGGGCTGACCACTCGGAACGAATTCTTAGACGACACCAGTGACATTGATTTCAAGGTATTCCTTTCGAAAATGTGCAAGGAAGTACATTGGTGTTTCAGTTCATTTCGTGCTTCAATGCATAAAACCGCGCTTCGTTAAAAAATAGGCCAACAAGTGCACGTTTCCCTCAAGTTTGAGCGCGTCTATATCGAAACCTGTTTCGTCCTCAGGATTCATTTCAAGTGGATATGTCCTGCAAGCTTACCAGCTACAGTTCGTTAATTTGAATATTTCAAGTAAATAGTGAAATCCTAATTAGTAAAGTTCTGCTAAATGATTACTTATATATTTCAATTTACAGTAGAAGTAATATCCACCTCTTCGAACAAACCCGTAAAAGGATTTGAATTGTGCTATCTATACCTCAGGCAAATTCTAAACTTCTGTATATGATAAAAAGGCACCTAGTATATCAAGGTCCCTGCTATTTTCCTCGCTAAAGCATACGCGGCTGGGCGGATGTTACAAGGAAGAACATTTTTAATGCTTTATTTACTTATGTTTACTTTAGGAAGTAGCGAAATTTTGAATTCCTAGCTGAGTAGCATTGAAGTCAGGTATTATTTGGAGAAATCCTGAGACTATAGCACCATTTTCGAGATCTGCCTTCCCAGACCTGCTTGAAAATGCGTCCGCGTTTTACCTAACATAGTCGCGAACTGCTAGGAGGCGAACGATTTGGGAAAGTGGTAACTGGCACACCGATGTGCGTATTCGTAACGCATTTTAAGGACGGTTATCTCGACCGTACTGGTAGTCTTCGGATTTCTTGACCCACATTCACAAAATTTTCTCTGACTAGAATTTGCTTGTAAGCAAAAATGCCCGTCAGTTCCGACGCTGTACTTACTATCAGCGAAGCCGACCGGTCAATGACCAAGTGAAGTTACGAACAAAAAGTTCCGTGTATGCGCCCGTCTTCGGTGTACATAACTTCGCGACTGCCCGACTTTGACTTCGTGACTTCTACGCGTGGGATAAAGTGAATAGATAAGTTCATTAGCAGATTTTAGTTGCCTGAACTAAATATTGTCGAAACATTTCTTGCTCAAAGGTCCGCGTAATCACGTGTTCTCAGCTAAAATATAACAGGTCGTGTTCAAATAAAACTTACTGCATAAAAGAAAAACGGAAACATCTCCTGTCTGATATTTCTGTGCGCCCAAGACTGTCACAGTGGTTGCATAGTCTTCAACAACGTATTTTGTCTCGCGACCGTTTGAATCCATGTCAGAGTGTACGGTAGTGAGTCCGCAACATGGCCGAAAAGCCACGTGAGCTAGAATCGTGGGGCTTCAGCTGGACCTCTTGCAAGCCCTTTCAACAGCAAAGCATAGGCTATATGGTGTTTTTGTGAGTGATATACGTCTAGCTGATGTTTTTAGCATGTACGGCAGTGGGCCAGAAAAATCAGTCACTGAGCAACACGGCTCATTGTTGCATTCACTTGCTGCTTGCTACTCAGTACAACTGTGTGAGTGCAGTTGCATGAATCACGAAGGAAGTAGTGGCCAAATACGCACCACGGAAGCAAATTTCTGTCCTGGCAAGGCAGTTTCCTTTAGAAGCTAAGGGGCCTTCCTAATTTTATTTCATGTGGAACAGGGCAGCCTAAATGAATATCGGCTTATTTGTATATGTTTGTCGGTTTCAGGCAAGACTTTAAGCCTGAGATATGTATTCGCCTTAATGAGAATTCAAGCTTGGGACCTCGAGTATACAAACACGATGATCCACCCCTGCGCTACGCCACCGATGAAAGTGTAAACCTTGCAAAGAGGTACGAGAAGCATTAGTCTCCTTGGCTCCATGGAGTAAACATTAAACTTACCCACACGCAGTTTATGTGAGACAACCCCTTTGAGCAGTTTTGTACCACGCAGTGGCTATTATTCGCAGCCTTTGAAAAATGTGCCACTCCAGTATGCTTATCTTCGGATGGCGACGCTGTGGTGTAGCAGATATGTTCCCAAACGTTTGGACAGTTTAATGGCGGTGAATAGGTAACAGAACAAAATTCTGCAGTCAGAATACAAAAGAAAATATAAAAATACACGCACATTCGACGCCCATCTGGGAATCTATGCACAGCAACAGATGTCACTTGCACGTCTGCTCCTAAGTTTTACGACTATGTTGTTCATGCGATGAGTCTGAAGGGCCCAAAAACGTTATTGCGATCGTTTTCCTGGTGTCCTGAGAGAATAATGCAATGCTCCGAGCTTAACGTTGGAGGTAACGAGGGGAATTCCAGGGTGGCGTGTGGAGCAATTAACATTCAAAACTGTAATTTGACTTCGCACCAACGATGTAACATGCTCAATCTCAGTTCCTTTTCTCTCTCTCTCTCTCTCTCTCTCTCTCTCTCTCTCCGTTTAGTGGTGTTGTAGGAAACACGTAGACAGTTTTCCCGGGTTCTTAGAAGAATCATCGGTGGTGACCAGCGACCTTATATTTAACTAAAATATTTGGAAATGTTATGAGCATTGTACAGCGAAAGTTTAAATTGTATAGGTTCATCAGGGGCTTTGAAATGAACTATTAAATGCTCGGGCTAGGATTCACCTCAATTTGAAAAGAGAATGAGTAAAATTGATCAAGAAGAAACAGGTCAACCTAGAGACAGTAAGGGTAAAAGCAGACACATTCAGCCTGGTACTCGCAAACAAATATGCAGCTTTAGAATAGAGAGATGAAGATGACATTGAGATAATGAATGAAACCATAACTAGGCTGGCTTCAGAGGCAGAAATTGAAGTGGGAGGCAAGGCACCAGAGCAACCAGTAGGCTAGCTCTCCCAAGTAACAAAGGACCTATTAAAGAAACGACAAATAATGAAAGTGTCCAACTCAAGAGATAAGATGAACTGTTAAAACTGATCAACACGGCGAAAATAAGTGATATTCGAAACTATAACGTGAGAAATACTGAAGAAGCCGTAAAAAATGGACGCAGCCTGAAATCATGAGAAGGAAACTTGGCATAGGACAAACCAAGATATATGCAATGAAAGACAAGCAGGGTAATATCATCAGCAATCTCGAAGATATAGTAAAAGAAGCGGAAGAATTCTATACTGACCTGTACAGTATCCGGAGAAGTCAGGATACCTCCATTACAAACAGTAATGAACAGGATACAGAAACTCCTCCTATAACTAGCGATGAGGTCAGAAGGGCCTTGCAAGACATGGAACGAGGAAGAGTGGCAGGAGAAGATGGAATTACACTCGATTTAATCAATGATGCAGGAGACATAATGCGTGGAAAACTGGCGGCTTTATACGAACTGTCTATCGACTGCAAGGGTTCCAGAAAACTGGAAGAATGCACACATATACTAATCCACAAAAAACGGAGACGTCAAAGAATTGAAAAATTATAAGCCCGTTAGCTTACTCCCAGTATCATATAAAATATTTACCAAAATAATCTCCAATAGAATAAGGGCAACACTGGACTTTAGTCAACCGTGGGAACAGGCTGACTTCAGGAAGGGATACTCCACAATGGATCACATTCATATCGTTAATCAGGTTATCGAGAAATCCGCAGAGTACAATAAGCCTCTCTACATGGCTTTCATAGATTACGAAAAGGCATTTGATTCCGTAGAGAAACCCGCAGTCATAAAGCTATTACGTAATCAAGGAGTACAGAACGCTTACCTATATACCTTGGAAAATGTGTACAGAGGTTCCACAGCCACCTTAATTCTACACAAAAAAGCAGGAATATACCTATAAAGAAAGGGGTCAGACAGAGAGACACAATCTCTCCGATGCTATTCACTGCGTGCTTGGAAGAAGTATTCAAGCTATTAAACTGGGAAGACTTAGGAGTAAGGATCGACAGCGAATATCTCAGCAACCTTCAGTTTGCCGATGGCATCGTTCTGTTCAGCAACAATGCAGATGAGTTACAACAAAAGATTGAGGACCCTAACAGAGAGAGTGTAAGAGTAGGGTTGAAGATTAACATGCAGAAGACAAAGATAATGATGAATAGCCGGACAAGGGAACAACAGTTCAAGATCGCCAGTCAGCCTCTAGAGTGTTCGAAGGAGTACGTTTACCTAGGTCAATTAATCGCAAGCAACCCTGATCATGAGAAGGAAATTAATTGAAGAATAAAAATGGGTTGGATCGCATACGGCAGTCATTGTCAGCTCCTGCCTGGAAGCTTACCATTGTCATTGAAAAAGAAAGTGTACAATCAGTGCATTTTGCCAATGCTGACATATGGGGCAGAGACTTGGAGACTGACAAAGAAGCTTTAGAACAAGTTAAGGACCATGCAAAGAGCGATGGAACGAAGATTGCTGCGCATAACGTTAATAGACAGAAAGAGATCGGTTTAGATCAGACAGCAAATAGGTATAGACAGGTCATGTAATGGGCTGATTAGATAACCGTTGGACCATTAGGATTGCCGAGTGTGTATCAAGAGAAGGGAAATGCAGCTGAGGACGGCAGAAGACAAGGTGGAGCGATGGAATTAGGAAATTCGCGGGTGCTAGTTGAAATCGGTTGGCGCAAGACCGGGGTGGACAGCAGTGGACATAAAACATGATGATGATGATGATGATGATGATGATGATGATGATTAAATGCTCGTTTTCATGCCCTTCGAAGGTGTTACACGAAGCGCACATTTAATTGTGCTGTGTCCTGGGTGAACTAAATGTGGCACTGAGACTGAATTTGCACAGAGATTGGGTTATATGTGGCGTGCCTGAGTTAACCAGCAGCCTTGTAAAAAGAAATAATAGTAAGAAGTTCCATGAACGTCCGCGCATGTTCTACGGTTGTTCTACATGTTTCTGGGATTCCTGTCAGCACTTACTGCTTCCATGAGCTCCCATTTTGTAGAAATGGGGGAATGTTAATGGAAATGTAGGTGCGTTCTAAGTTGAACATTTGTGGGTTAAATACGACATTCTGAGATAAATACCGAATAATCTAGCTCTTATTTCTGTGGCAGTGAGTGGGTGCACCGGTAAGAAACAATGCGTATTGCATCTCAGACTCACTCATTTTTGTCAAGACCGCCGTGAAACTTCGTTAAACAAAACCGTGAAGAATTGAGAAACGCTTAAGGTTAACATAAGGTTAACTTAGGTTAACTTAAGGTTAACTTAAGCTTAACTTACGGTTAACCATAAGTTGAACTTAAGGCTAAAATAAGGCGAACCAATCATAACTCTCCCACCCTAGCTTTCACAAAGCTGAAAGCCATTTGTTTCCTAAATATTACCGTTATACAATACATGCACAGAATAAATTTAGCACCTGTCACGGTGGCTTAGTGCTTTGGTGTGGCGCTGCTAAGCACGAGGCCGCCGGATCAAATGCCGGCCGCGGCGGCCGCATTTCCTTGGGGCCGAAATACAAAAACGGCCGTGTTCCGTGCGTTATGGGCATGTTTAAGATCTCGCGGAGGTAAAAATTAATCCGAAGCCTCCTACCACGGCGTGCCTCATAATCAAATCGAGGTTTTGACATGTGAAAGCGCAGAATTCTGTTGAATTCAATCAAATTAGAACATCATATTTTTTTTCGTTTTATTATATTGCAAGAGAACACCTTATTCGTCGTAAGGCTGTTTCTGGAGACATCGCTCTGCCAACATCCTGCGGTGATATAGTTTGCCCACACAGCACCTATATCGAACAGACTCAACAGAAAAATGTTCACGCGCGTTTAACAATATTTCTTTTACGAACTGCTACATGCGCTCAACAAATGGCACTATTCTCACTGTTAAGTTGTGTGCTACTAGCTGTAGTTTAATGAAGTGTGTAATATTATCTAAATTTCAGTTCTTGTTAGGGCACGCGAGATGTGATAGCGCTTCAGTCGTGCAAGGAAAATGGACACTGACAAATGGCATACTTGCTACATTTCAGCCTCGCCCTCAAGGCGTATAACGCACGTTAATAAAGCGCACAGTTGATAGACGAAGACGAGATCGACTTCCGCAACCTAGCCGATGTCTTACGCTGACCCATCAGAGAACCTTCTTCGTCTGACCGCGCTGTTGACAACGCCAACAGACATTCGCTAGCCTCCACCATACTATAAGGACCTCACAAGCTCACCTACCACGTTGCAAGAGATTGCGTGCGAGCTGCACCGAGAAACGAGAAAGCGCACGGACAGCAGATTTGCGGCGAGTGTCTCGTTGCGCCGGTAATGACACAGCGGCCGAAAGCCGAGCGCCGGCTCGTCAGGGGTGAACGACATGAACGTTGAGCCGTGCCGACAAGTCTCCGCCGACATCACTGACGGTACCCCGTGTCACGAAACACGACCGTCCAACTCCCGCCGTCAGTCGGGCGGCGCGCCTGTGATGGAGCGGGCGGGAAGGGCGGCGGGAGGGGTCAAGTTCCTCTGCCCTCGCTGACATGCGATGTCTTTTTTTTTTTCCTTTTTTTTTATCGCGAGTCGTGTCCGGGCGTTATATTTGCCGCCGCGAGCCGCGCTTTAATTTCGGGTCGTCTTGAGTTGGTGCCTGTGTTCTCGCTCATGCTGCTGTCACTGAGGGGGTCAGCGGCTCCCCGCTTTCCTCACTAGCGCGGGCGAAATTGAGCCGCGATCACCGGGATCACCCTCACACGCTTTCACCCGCACCTACGGCACACGGCGCGCGGAGACGATTTTATCGCCCTGGCACTTTATACGGAACCTCATGGCGACGCCGACGGCGGCGAAAGACATGAGCATGGCGTGTCCATGTAATTGCTATGAGGAGAGAAGAGAGCATCGCCGCGACGTTACGTCACCCTCGCTATCGCTCTCGGAAGCCTCTGCTATCGGCGCGTTCCTTGTCCGCGCAAGCTCTGGCCTGCGTTCTAACTGCGCCTCAGTAAGGCCAAATCAAAACACGCCAAGCGTCTCAACGCGCTCACTTGCCTGCAGGCAATTGATAACTCGACTGACAGCTCAGCAGCGTTCAATTAGACATTGGAATGCTTTCGCATTCGTAGTTCGTAAGTGCTTAGGTGTCTTCAAATTTTTTTATTGGGATGGCAATTATATGGACTCTCCAAGCAATCTTTTGCCATCGCCGTCGGAGTCGCCGTGAGGTTCCGCTTATATTTAAGTATTCGTATGCTGTATGCCACATCCTGCAATATTGCATCTGTGGGTTATATTGTCACTCCATTCTATCCCTAAAGTTCCTCATACCAGGCCATACAAACTTGACATCATTATTGCTCATAATTTAAGAATGGCAACAATCAATTAATCTTTATTTCGCATTCATTCATTTACAAAAAATGAACAAGGGGAAAAGAACTAAAAGCTGCTTTTTTTGCAGCTTTACAAGGTTCTTGCCCGTATTCATGACAACGGTGGCGTAATAAAATAAAGTTTGTGCACTTTAGTGTGTGCAATGTACAAACGTATAAGTGAAAATGTGTAAGGCGAAATGTACAGTCAGGTACAAAGCAGTGTGTTTAGTCAGTACAAATGACATATATAAATATACAGTATAAAACATATATACGTCTTTATTTTCAATTACTGAAAAATGTATCATATAAAATTCTAGTAACATACGAAAACATAGATAGCAAATAAAGGTATGTATAAATGTCTTGCAGGCTACATACTATATGCGATAATGTCATCAGAACGTAAGACCACTTAATTAAAGGAGGTAAGTAGTGACTTCCCCTAGCCAAAGGAACGTTTAAAAATAATTACTCAGTTTGAATGAGGAAGTCTCGTATTGGTTACGTAGTAATGTCAGTTATCTCGACAGCGTTTTCATGAAGTTTATGTAATAAGGATGGGACGCGATTGGATAAACGATTTGATCCGTAATTTGTGCGGGAGAGTGGTAGGAGCCATCTATTCGTTTCCCTAATGTTATGGGATGTATCTGTTGGTTCTGTTAGGTTTCACAACTCCAGAACGCTTCATTGCTATACTTAAACTACCTCTGGCATTTTAGGGCAAAGTTAACTTCATATAAACTTGCTAGACAAATGATATTAAACTTCGAAAATAGTTCAGATGTATGTGCGTCGAATGGCGCGTTTGCGATATGACGAACAGCCTTTTTTTGTAGCACGCACAAACAAATGTTTTGAAACACAACACCGACAGCGCATGCCTTACATCTTAAATCTTCTGAGAGATTAATATTAAAAGTGGGAAACGATAACTGAGCTCCAACTTTATAATGACGTAATCTCATAGGTTCGGCTGGGGACAACCTCCGTGATTGGCCTACGAAAGAGGTTTGAGACATACCCGATACGGAAAAGTGATGGTAAATTCGCTAAGAAACACGTCGGCTTTTATTGATAAACATAAATTGTCCGATGGCGTGATTAAAACAGAGGAACCCTAGCATAACAGCTCGTTTTTACTTAGCTTACGTTTACTGCAATTCATACTGCCACTGCAGTTACGATTCTTACACTTGGCGTAATATTTTAACATGCTGATTTCGCATTGATTGCTGTGCTCGTACGGCGAAACTGCATCTTTGTAGTACTTCTCGAGATTACGACGCAGGCAGATTTGGACTTGTATCGCTCCTACAGTGGCAGAAGTCAGTCAGCATTATGCCCATAAAAGTAAGAAAATTCTTGTATTCTATTGTTAGGTATAAGGCATAGAGTTTCGTACAATATACCGCAGGGAACTCTGGCGCTGCGATCGTTGAGCCACCATGGGGATGATGCGAAGTACATGGATTTGTCTGATCTTCATCCTTGTGGATTCAGGCATTCTTGTGGATTCGTTTATTACGATCTGTATGCTTTCGCTGTCGTAAATTTTGGAGCAGTCTATACTTTTCTAAATTCAGAATACGCTGCCACCATGCACAATCTCTACCAATTGGAACGGTTCAGCTTGTCGAGGTGGCCAAATGGAAACGCGCCAAGCGTCTCAGATCACTGGATTCCCAGCGACAAATTGATAAGGGCGTTATGTGCAGTTTGTCGATGCATGCGTCCGTGGCGTAATGGTTTCAATATCGGACGCTTGTGCTAGAGGTCCTGTGCTCGAATCCTGCCGTTGGACAATATTAATAATGTTTATTTGTTTATCAGGCAGTACATTGTTGAATATGACGCGTTTACAAAGCCACGAGGCCGTTTGAAGCCAGAAGGACGAAGCTTAGGCAAATCCATGTACTTCTCGCAATTTCCATGCTGGCTCAACCGCTCCCATTGCAGCTGCCGTAGGAACTAGCGCCAGAGTTTCCTCTAGTAATTATTGTATGAAACTCCATGTTACAAAGACTATCAGCGGCACGATAGCTTAAGTGATGAATGCGCTATCCAGCGCTGCCGACTTGTGAGCGCCTGCCTTTTATTGAACCGCTCTCTCGGCGCCAATGTACATCGTCGGGGGAACGCAGTGCTGTGACATTTAAAGTGTTGTTTTGCTGCGACTGCCAAAGCTTAAAATATTCCTAGTGCATTGTGCGCGCTAGCTGCACTGTCGACAGCTGGAATTGCTAAAGAATGTGACCGCGCTTGACATGCGTGCTCGCGGAAACGCATCCTTCTGAGAAAAGCATTCGCCCTTTTACTTCGAAGACCTTTGAGAGCAGGCGATCAAGATCGTGCGCAGCCACTGCCGTGTGGTACTGATGCATCTGAGAAAGCATTTCTCAACTCACTTGAAATCAACGCATGTGACCGGGCAAATGGAACATATATATGTATATATAATCGATTCGAGGCACATGAAATGCATGTGAAACGAAGGTCTCGTTTGTTCGTGCAACGTTTATTTAGGTGTCATAAAACTGTTCATCTTCTGCAACGCGATTTGCAAAACAGCCATCACACGCCAGCCCACCGAGACGGTAAGGCCCGGCACTGACCTGCCGCTGGCGATGTGATCTGAACAACAAGATCTTCCATGCCGGAGAATGCAATAAAACCTGGACACCGCTTATTATAACAATGATAGCATAATAAAATATGTCCACTTCCATTATATTCTGCCATTTAAATTTCTGTCGGCCCTGTTTAGAGGCAAGGCTTTCTGAACAGCGCTGCCGTTACTATGGTGGCGCTGCTTTCAGTTATGCAGAAGCAGCAGCAACAGCAGCAATAACTAAGTTTGTAAAAAAATGTTGATGGGAAAATAGGCTATTCTCTCTGTATATTTTGTATTTCATTACTGGTAAACAATTACTTAGAAGGAACAAACACAAACAGAAATATTAAGTTTAAAAGAGAGCATCACGACAAGCAGTGACTGCATGAAGCAGAATTCTACCTGAACTCTTTGCACAAATGGTAGAGCTAGTACATTGTACGGTATCAAGGATGAGTCCGTGCTGATTACTTGTCGAGATATTGGCCGAGCAGAGGTGCCAAAACGGGGGACGAAGTCGCACGAACCTTCGCTTTATTGTTGAAATTATGCGCTTGAAGGAGTATTTTTCCTACAGTGAAGTTATGAAAGGTTGGCCGATGCTGGAGGCACTTGTGTGGGTCACATGGGCCACGTTGTGTGTGTGTGGGTGGGGGCATGGGGAGAGGGGGAACGGGGGTCTTACCGCCTTGCTGAGCGGGCGCATGGTGGCTATATTGCAAGACGCGTTTCAGACGATGAACAGTTTTATTACACTTAAACGCTTCACGAAAAAACGGGAGCTTCGTTTCACATGCATTCCAACATGTGTCTTGGCTCTACTTTTTGTTGACATAGCAAGTGTAGCCCGGCCACGCAACATGTTTTGGAGTGAGTTGTGAAAAGCATCGTCAGATGCAGCATGACCAGCCTGCAGTAGCCGCGCATGATCCTGATCGCCTGCTCTCAGAGGTCTTCGTGGTATAGGGGCGAATGTATTTTTCAGACGCATGCGTTTGAGTGGCCGTAAAGGTCAAGTGCAGTTCCAGCTGTCGATAGGGCAGTTAGCACGCTTAACAAACAAAGATTACTAATACAAAAGCATTATTTGTCCAATGAGGCAGAAATCCCAGCCTGATCAAGCGATAGTTTCAAAACTCATCTGACCAAGAGTGCATTCCGTTCTTAGTTTAAGCATTCAAACACATTGGAGTGAAAATGCAGCCGAGTGTCTAAAATTGCAGCTGGTGGTGTTTCCTTTTATTTAAAATCCGCCACGCACAGAAATTTATAGGACATACGGGAATTTCCTATAGTGAAGCAGCACAGGTGATTAAGCGAAAGGTCATAGCGGGGTAGAAACTGCTGCAGAACACGTTGCTAAGGGGACATACCAAAGAAGATCTACTGACGTGGTACAGAGAGCCAGTTACCGCATGAAGTTAAGGGAATGCAGATAAAACGTTGTACTTAAGCTTCCTTTGTCACATTATACGTTGCTGTATATAAGGAAATGAATGAAGAACAATGAAAAAAATTGCGGCCGCATCGTTTCCGCTCCTTCAGCAATATTATTGCGCGTGAACACAAATGCTACAGCGAGTGAATCATGCGATATGCGGATGGTCACCGTCGAGAAATGTGCCTTAGCCACATAAGCATGTTTGTGGCAGGCAGTCTAACGGCAGCCAACGTTAACACATACCAGAACCAATCAGGCTCAGTCACGCTGTTAACGTTGGCTGCTTATTTATTCTTTAATTATTGTGATTAGCTGATTGCATCGATGCTCAGGGGCCATGGCTCTGAAATGGTGAGCATTAAAGGAACACTAAAGGCAAATAATAAGTCAAACTAAAGGGATAGATTAGTACTCGAGAATCTCTAAGGCGTCGATATTATCGCGAACCGACCCTTAATCATCGAGAAATTGAGGGAAATGCAGGACATGATTCGAGGCTCCCTCGGGACATTCAAACACTTGCCCGATGCACTTAAAGTTAAAGTCCTCAGGTAAATTCTGTCACTAGTACTCAACTAGTCGCTGGAACAACATACTTGCATTGTATTATAAGATGAAATAACATTCTACTTGTCCAGTCCTATTTAATTTTTAAACAAAGGAACTCATTGAAGTTACCGTCGACAACGATACTGGCGGTCAAAACGTTTTGTGTTCACTTGACTCTGCACCGCCCACGCATTTGCGTTTCAGTACTTTCCTGATCGGGTAGTGCTGCGCTGGTTTTGCTAGCTCGCGAAAACTCGCACAAACTGCGAGTAGCAAATTCAACTCCCACGTGATGTCGCGGGATGCCCGAACGGTCTACGCCACTTGAGCAAAAAGCAGCTGCAGCGGCGAATCGATCGCTCTCTCTTGGCTCGGTACCGCCGTCTGTCGGGTGCTGTTTTACTCACCGACGGCAACAAAGGGCGGTGATGGCGTACGCGACATCACCGCTCCCTCGGTTGGCTGGCGGGAGATTGGAATTTCAAAAAAGGTATTCGGACCCTTCAGATGCAATTTCCTCGTAAACTGAGTCTTTTCTTGGCACTAAACAAGCATTGCGAGGTTTCTGGAATCGTATTTAGAGAGTCCACGTTGACTTAGTATTTGCATTTAGTGTCTATTTACGCCTATAGACACACATTCCAACTGTCTGCCGTTCACCGACTTCATCGGTACATACCCAAAAGCCCAAAGGCGGCGAAATTAACCGCACGACAGCACACTTCTTCATTCACAACGAAAGGCATGTTCCGAAACATCACACCGCAGAGCAGCTCAGTCAAGCAGATATTGTCACGTTGTAGTGACGGTGAAGAACAACGCAGTGTGAAAACTTGAGCTGCAAATTTAACTCTTTATTGGGCGAACTTGTGTCCAGCAATACAAGTAACACTCAAGCACAACGATAGCGGCGAGCAAAGTGGGCGATCCTGAAACGCCTGACCTGCGAGTCAAGCGCGTCGGCTTTTATACATGAGTCGTGGAAAGTTCCAGGGTAATCTGGCACCCACGTGCCTTCCAGAAACTGCTACACAATTCCTGTCGCACATAGAATCTTAAAAGCTCCGCCGAGAAAAGGCACAACAGATGCAATCACAGAAAGAAGAGCGTTTCAAGACGGCACACATGGAAGGAACCATGCACGAAGTGCGTTAACAACTGCGTGTTTATTATCTTGCTGAGCCTTTTGTGCAAAGCAGTAAGGAAGTACGAACAAGAATGTGAAAAGGAAAGCACACCAGGGTCAAAAGGAAAAGGAGGAAAAAAAGGAAAAAGGAGATCACGCCTAGTGCATTCTTCTTGCAATGCAGTTTTGAGAAAAAATGATTTCCTTCTTGGACAGCTTAAGAGACGGGATGCTGACGCAATCAATATTTAAGCGGTTAATCTCAAAATCCTCTAAGGTTTTCCTGGTGCATTTATCAGTGTGCCTATGCAATGCTTCTCTTTGCGACATCATAGGCTTACATCCACACTGCCGACAATACTAGGCAATGTTTCCACGAATTGCAACTTTTTTTACGTTGTTGTTATGCTCTCTAAGCCTATCGCTAACGCAAATGCCTGGCTGGCCGTGGTATCAGCGATAGGCTTGGTCTTTCTGTGCTTGGTCATGCACGCTCGTTGCCCGCGCCGTGTCGGCATTAACTTAGCGCATAGGCCTATTAATTGGCGCGGCGGAGAAAAAAAAACCACGCTAAGGCCCGCAGCATGACCGATCCTTTTAAGATTGTGTAATATCTGTTGCAGGGAAGGTAGCACAACCACTTTCTGTTATCTTGTGTTGCCCAACCCTGCCACAGAAATTAGCACGTGCTCAGGTTGTCCTGCTGACACAAGGCGATCGACCTGCCCGCAGAAGCTGTCCGGTGTCTTTTGTGCACATCATTTGTTGATTGAATTGCGAAAAGAATGCAACGCAATACTTCTTTTTGCCAGTTCAGTTTGCACCGATGTGAATGGGAGTAGTGGCTTGTTTCTTCTAGGCTCGTATGACCAGCAGATATGTCTATGGCCAAAGAAAAGTTTCAAGTCAAGAAATCTGATTGATTCATTTTCCAGTGTCTTGTCGGTTTAAATCAAGGGCTTCAAGCACTCGTCAGAAACGGCAAGAGTCATCTGCACATTCGAATCGTAGTCGACATGTTTCAATCTAAAGAACACCAAATTATCTCCTACGTAAGGCAAGGTCTTGATAACGGAAGAACCACTTAGATGTGAGTGCAGCATTATGTCATAGTAAGCTAAGCACAGGTCACTTAAGAGTGCCGCTTTTCTGGAGCCTGTACATATGCCATTTGTCTGAATGAAAATATTATCGTCCCAACTAACGAAGGGTGATTCTATGGAATATTTCGCCAGCTGAAGGAAAACTATCTGATGTAGTACCTATTGCATTCTTACGTACAGCGATATTACAAAACACTTCTACCTGGGGCGCCGCATTTTTCCGCCTCCACACCCCAAACTTATCAGGCCGCAGGCGCTAGCACTACGCTTACTACAGACGCACATGTACCCAAACCCCGCCAGATTACTCGTTTTCTATCCCGACGCGTACCCCAGCGACACGTGCCCCTCATGCGAACACACGGCGACACTCGCACGCATGCTCTGGGAGTGTATAGACGCTCTTCCCTACTCCACCTCGGACAAGTGGAAGAAGTCCCCCACAAGCTCACTACTCGCCGACCAGCAATGGGTTGTTCAGCAGGCCCGCGAAGCGACTGCCAGGTACTCCCTGTCGGTCCCTACGTGGGAGACGCCCGCTAGGCGCTAAGCGAGTCCTGAAGGAACATAATAAAGTTGTCCAGTCTAGTTGTTCCTCTTCTGATGATGATGATTATGGTGATGAAAGAGCGCCTACCATAGAGCCTGACGAGGAAGAAAGTAAGTCGCTAACATACAAAAACTGTATTTTGCCTGACTTAGGCATGTTCTGGCGAACTCCCACTTATATAATGCCGGTGCGGTGGAAAGCCACGTAAAATATGTCGAATTTATTCCGTCCAAGTGCCGTCACGTGCAGTTCACAAAGCAAGACGAAGCTCGAAATTCACGGCAATGAAAACAGCAGCAAGAGATCGCAAAACGCCTGAGAAACCTGAGCAATGTACATTCGTGAAGAATACGAAAGCGAGCACCGAAATTTGCATGGGAGAGGCCCAAGCAGCATATACCGTTACTCTGAATGTCCAATCGCGAAATGACTTGAAACGTACTTATTCTGGCTCTCGAATCAACTTATATAAAGTGCTTGTAGCTCGAACAAAATTTTTTTAATCTTGCTCGCTACCTAGCTTTCCGCAAGCTTCGAAGCTGCTGCGCAAGTAGCAGGTGTATTGTACAGTTGCCGGGCACTGCTTAAATATTCATGGCTTCAGACACGAAAAAAAAAAAAAAAAACGCGGCTCCCAACTCTCGTGAGGTTCAGAGCACCGGGCGTGCGACTGAATGTATGCTGAAGGGCGCAGCAACAAATGTCACCAGCACGCGGACTGGTAACTTTTATAGTGATGTTGTTAATGCGACGAGTTGGCAGTGCCCAAACACGTCATTACGATCGCATTCCTGGAGCCTAAAGTCATAACTGACGAGGAGAGTTCAAGGGTGACGTCCGGGGGAAGTTAACATTAAAAACTGTAGCTTCGCACTAAAGCAGAAAAAGGTTCTCAATATCAGCTCGATTTTTTTTCTCTCTCTCCGTTGATTGACATTATATCAAGCATGGACACAGTTTCCCCGGATTCCTATAAGAATCATCAGTGGTGACTAGCGAAGTTATATGTAACGAAAATATGGGAAATGTTATGTGTGTTGTACAGGAAGCGTTCAAATTGTATAGGTTTATCAGGGGCTTGAAATTAATTAACAAATACTCGTTTTCTTCCCTTTGGAAGTGTTACACGAAGCGCATATTTGTTTGTGCTTTGTCCACGGTGAAGTAAACGTAGAACTGAGACTGAATTTGCACCCAGATTCTGTGATGTGTCGCGTGTACAAGTTGACCAGCACCGTTCTAGGAAAAGAAACATAGTAAAAAGTTAGATTAACATCCCAGAGTTTTCTGCGGCTGTTGTACATGCTTCTGAGTATCCTGCCGGGACTGAAAGCTGCCTTGAGGTCCAATTTGGCAGAAATCGGGAATGTTGAGGGAAATGTAGGTGGTTCCCAAATATTTGTGGGTTAATTACGATATTTCGACATAATTAGCGAATAATGCAGCTAGCATTTCTGTTGCATTGAGTGCACCGGAGAGCAACCATGCGTATCGCATCTCTGAAGCATCGCATATTTGTCAAAACCACTGTGAAACTTCGTCAAACAATACCGTGAAGAATTGAGAATAGCTTAAAGAGACAATTGATTAAGGCTAACCAATCATATCTGACCCACCTTAACATTCACTCAGCCAAATGTCACAGTCCGCTCGAAAGGCGAAGCATCGATTGCGATATCAAATTAGTAGACAACCATAACACGTAAGGATAGTAGTTTTCTCGGCCCTATAAGCTTGTAAACACTTTCTTACTAACTAAATTAACAAGCATGGTGTCAGCAGGCACAGCCATACATGCACGCATCACACTCGATGACCGCGGACGCTAGCTGTCAAAACGCTGGCGTGAGGAATCGCGGCAGCAGCAGCAAGCGAAGTGACCTTCGTGCTGTCTGTCACTTCAACGCAAACTGAGCGGCGACCACACAGCACGCTCAAAGCTACGAGCCGTCGGCCCACCTACACTCTGCGCCCAAGCAGAATGGTTTCAAGACAAAACGCGTGCGGCCGCGCCATACGCAGTTGCTGCCGAAGTATAGCGTCCCCCTCCCCCCTCCCTGCTCACTTCCTCCTTCCACGGTTCCTAGCACGTGATGGAAGACGACGCGGTTCCTCCCTGCTTTTCTCACTTGCGCACGCATGATTGAGCCGCGATCATCAGCTCATCCATAGCACGCTTTCAATCGCACATACAGCATAAGGCGCGCGACGGCGGTGTTATCGCCCGTGGATTTAATATGAAACATCACGGCAACGGCGATGGCGGCGACGACGGCAAAAATGCCCCCCCTGGAGTGTCCATTTAATTGCCATTGCAATAAAACTTTCGGTGTACAATACACAGGCAAAGAATACAGTTAGAACTTAATATTTTTGTCTTTATTTTTGTTACACTGCAAGAAAAAACATAATTCGTCGTAGAACCGTTTCTGGAGGTATCGCACTGCCAACAATCTGCAGTGATATCGTTTACCCTCGCGGCACCTATATCGAACAGAGTGAATAGAAAAATGTTCGTGCACTTCTAAAAAAATTTTTTTTTCGAATTACTGCATGCAGTCTACAAATGGGTACTATTCTCATTGTTATGTATTACTAGCTGTATTTTAATGAAGGTTGTGAGATTATATAAATTTTATAAATTATCCTTAGCGCCTGCGAATGAGATAACACCTCGGTCGCGCAAGTTAAACGGACACTGAGAAAAGGCGTACTTACTACAGTTTAACCTCGACATTCACTTGTACAATGCACGTTAACCGAGGGTACAGTTCGCTAGACGAAGAACGAGATAGACTTCCACAACATAGGCCTAGGTGTCATACGCTGGCCCATCAAAGGACTTTCCCCCTTTGGCACAGCTGTTGACGACGCCAGGAGTGCTTCGCTGACCTCCACTATATAAAAAGCACCTCGCAAGCTCACCTACCGCGTTTCAAAAGATTACGTGCGAGCCGTGCTGGGGAACGAGAAAGCACACGGACAGCAGATTTGCGGCGAGTGTCTCGTTGCGCCGCCAATGACAGGGCGGGCGAAAGTCGAGCGCCCAGCGCGTCGAGGGTGAACGACATGAATGTCGCGCCGTGCCGACAAGTCTCCGTCGGCATCACTGGCGGGACTAGTGCCACGAAACGCGACAATCCAACTCCCGCCGCCGTCAGTCGGGCGTCGAGCCACCGCGGAGCCGTTTGTCATGCCTGTGATGGAGTGGGTGGAGAGGACGGCGGGAGGGTCAAGTTCCTTTGCCCGTCGCAGACATACTATGTTTCGTTTCTTTTCTTTTCATTTTTTTGCGAGTCGTGTCCGGATGCTATATTTGCCGCCGCGGGTCGTGCTTTAATTTCGGGTCGTCTTGAGTTGGTGCCTGTGCCCTTGCTCGCACTGCTGTCAGCTCGCACTTAGGAGGTCAGCGGCTCTGGCTGGAAAACGCAGTGCGCCATCCTCGGGGGCTAATGATTTCGCGTGTGGCTAATGGATAAGGTAACCTTGAAAGAGAGAAAACAAAAACAAAAATGCAATTGCGACGAAATTTACCGAGGTGTGACGGCGATAGCTGGTGCTGGATTGCGCGCCGTAAGGCCCGCCGTGTTTTCACTCAGTGTAATCAGTCGCGATCAAAGTTTGCAGCCTCTATACGTAAACAATGTGTACGTATTACTTTCCGTCTGCGGTGGAGCTCTGCGATAAGAGGGAAACGACACTATGTTTAGTCCAGTATACGATCCAGGGTGGTAAGTTAACGAAGAATCCGGCTTCCTGAATCCGGACCCTCAGCTAAGAAGGGGGCCAATATTTTATGCGGCAGCGACATGTGCATGGGCATGAAACAAGACTTAAAGAAAAGGTTGTTTCGATATGTAGTCTCAGACTGCTTGGGGTGCCGGATACACTACATACGCTGAGGGATGGGATAATATGGAAGTAAATGAATTCTTTACATCAGCCACATTGGGAGAGTTCACAAGTTGGCACGTGGAATGCTACGAAGAAAAGAACTGCAGTAAGGCAACAGTAGCGCCGGCTTCACCCGTAGAAAGGTAACTGTAATTGACGCGTGCGAATAATAAAATAAGCCTGTACAAAACAGACATCACCAATAGCCTGCAAAAAGGGGGCTGGCATTTATTGGTGGCTGCAACTTCAGTCTTTAGTGTCACCTTGCTTTCAGCAAAGCCGCTACACGAACACAACAGAAGCTGCTCAAAAATAAAAAAAGGAATGAAAAATATCTGACAAACTGTAGCGCATAGTTGCGCTACAGGTTGCGCTACATGAGCTTGCGGAGTGTGTGGCCTTCTTGCCTCGAAAGGTACGAACCAAAGCACTACGACGTGTCCACTACTAAGCTTTCCATAAAATACAGCCGTCGGCAACTACACGTGCCTGCCAAAAAAGGAAGAAAAAGAGAACAAGCAGGAACTTTCAAGTGACCACATTTCAGCTGCCGATTCCAAAGTGCCTCGTTTTCCAGCAACGCCCCCTGGAGCTATACAAAAGGTCAAAAAAAAAAAAAAGAAGTCTGTAAAAATCATGTGGTGCAAAGGTTGTGTACAACTTCGGTTATTGGTCTGTAGAAAATGACGCAATTACTTTTAGCTCAATGTATTTTCCCTTGACTTGCATCGAAGTAGAATGCTAATGCATACGCATGCCGATTTCTCGCCCCACTTCTCAAGCATTTCATTTCTTTTTCTTTATAAACCTGTTTATTGGAACACCCATTGTATTCTGCGGAACATGTTGAGATCACCCAACACAACAAGACGAGCGCGAAATGGTGCGAGAACAAGGAAGAAGAGGATAAGCATCACGGTCATTCAGTGGTTATAGAGTTGCGCTGCGGAGCACAACGTCGCGGGCTCGGTAACGGACATTCGCTACTATATGTCCTTTTTTTTTTCTTCTCACCTTCTTCTTTCCTCCCCGCTCGGCTACCTATTTCTCTCCCTTCTTTTACGCCCCACTTCCCTTTTCTCGTGCAGTGCTGTTGAGGTGACTTCGCCTGAGAGTCAGTTACGGCGCTCCACTTATCCCTTCACTCTTCCTAAAGATCACTCACAGACACACATGCATTCCGATGGAAGTGAGATGCAAAAAAAAAAAAAAAAAGCGGTCACACATACCTTGGTTTTGGTCCACGTTGAAGAACCGAAGGGTCAAAATTAGCCAAACGTTACTGCCTGCCCCCCCTTCCCGCCTCCTCCCCTCTCACCACTACTGCGCCTCTGATGAAAAATTAAGCGTCATCGTGACAAACGCCAGAGTATATAAAGTAAAAAAGTGGAGGACGCTTAAGCTTCGCCTTCAAGAGTGGAACGCGACAGCGTTCCCGTCGACCCGCCAAGGGGTGTAAGACAATGGGCTACGGCGCAGCGACTACGCGCCCCGCATCGGACGCGGTGAGCGTCGAGCAAGGCAGCGTTCGGCGCGGCAACGAAATGTGCGCCTGAGCAAGCGACGCACGCCTGAGCCTTAGAAACAGTTCGTTTCTAAGGCAACACCGGGTTCACTAGAGGCGCTTTTGTACCACTTTGAAGCATCGAACTCGTGACTCATTGGTAACGTCTCCGTCTCACACTCCGGAGACCGTGGTTCGATTCCCACCCAGCCCATCTTGCAAGTTGTTTTTTATTCATGAAGTGCCTGCTGGGATTTATCGCTCACGGCCAACGCCGCCGACGCCGACGACACCGGCTTTTCTGCGACACGAGCTCAACGCTGTCGCGTTAAAATGACAATACCATGCAGTGCTATCGAGGCCGCAGAGCACATCACAGTGGCCGTGGTTGGATGGATGGATACAACTTTTTAACGCGACAGCGTTAAGAAGCTCATGTCGCAGAAAAGCCGGTGTCGTCGGCGGCGTTGGCCATGAGCGATAAATCCCAGCAGGCACTCATGAATAAAAAACAACTAGCAAGATGGGCTGGGTGGGAATCCAACCAGGGTCTCCGGAGTGTGAGACGGAGACGTTACCACTGAGCCACGAGTTCGATGCTTCAGAGCGGTACAAAAGCGCCTCTAGTGAACGCGGTGTTGCCTTAGAAACGAGCTGTTTCTAAGGCTCAGGCGTGCGTCGCTTGCTCAGGCGCACATTTCGTTGTCGCGCCGAACGCTGCGTTGCTCGACGCTCACCGCGTCCGATGCGGGGCGCGTAGTCGCTGCGCCGTAGCCCATTGTCTTACACCCCTTGGCGGGTCGACGGGAACGCTGTCGCGTTCCACTCTTGAAGGCGAAGCTTAAGCGTCCTCCATTTTTTTGTACAGCCGTGGTGGCCAAAAATATTGCCAGTTTTCACGCTATGGTTAGGGTGATGCTGTGGGTGAGGAGGTGGTCTGGCGACCACGCAGCGACCATTACGTGCCGATGGCAATGACAGACGACGTCGTCAGCAACACAGAAAGTGCGGATCGCCAAGGCAAACACAATTTCACGCTTCTCGCTACTTTAGCGATAAAAAGAGGTTTTAGAAGCATTTACCCAGCTTGCGGACGGGAGCTATAAGTACGTCTTTTACAGCAAGCACGAGGAGAGATGTGCCGCAGAGAGAACAGTACTGTAAGATCTCACGTCGTACTCTCGCTAGGCCTAATGCACTGTCCAGGAAGTGCTACGGAAGCGCCAGTCAATTAGAGCGTCCTGCAGGCCGCGTTTATCGATTTTGGGCAACACAAAACGTGAGGCCCTGCCGGTGAATACTATGTGCCGCGGTTTATGGGCACTTGTGCTTATTACCCTATTTTTTGAGACTGCATTTCTCCGCTAACAACTTAAAGTTGTCGCTAAGCGCAATGCGCGCCGCGGGATTTCGAAATTCCTCGAATGTCATCGTTGATTAAATATTGTAAGGATTGATCGACCGGCTAGTTTGTTCATTATACTACAATAAGAACGCAAGCGAGGAAGCACACACACACTGCGCTGACTTACAACGGTGTGTTTATTATCTCCTTCTGATCCTTTTAAACAGAGCACTAGGGGCGTAGCCAAGGGGGGGGGGGGGGGGGGGGGGCTTATGGGCCTTCAGCCCCCCACCCCCCCGAAATTTTTTCGTGCTGTCCACGCACCGCTGACCAAAACAACCCCCGGCGCCGGAAATCATTCTGGATTTTGTATAGAATGTCTTTTTCACGCTCGAAGTGACATCTCAGCGCTTACATTGCGAACTCGGGCTGGATTTCGCGGTAACGCCCATGTACCTGGAGTCACATAGCGCAAGGAGCCCCATCCGGGCACTAAGTTTCAAGGGTGTTTTGAAGGCGAGCAGGCTCGTCGCGGCATCTCGCGGAGGCCGCGGAATCTACGGAGCGCATGGATTTCAATTCCGTAACTTTATGGCAATAAAGTTCTCATAAACTTTTGGTGCGAAAGGTGGATTGACATTTCTAAAGTCATGCTTTAGATTTTCAATTCCGGAACTTTGTGGGTTTAATATTCTTATAAACATTTGGCGCTGAAGGTCCATTGATGTTTATCATATCATATCAACATATCAAAACATATCAACATATCGATGCTTTTTCCGCCTCCATTTTACCGATCACTATACATTCAATGGCCAGGTCACGATGTACTAAAGCGAGTTCGTAAAATGTATATATCCCCTTGTTGCAAAACTTTCTTTTATAAACTTCATAGTGAAACCATACCGGTTAAAACATGACCACAGAAAAATGGTATCTTTGTCTCTTCTGTTAACTGTCGCATTTGTGACGTGCCAGAGACGATTGAACATTGTTTTATTAGCTGCACCGACGCCATACTCTTTTGAAATGTCCTCCAACGGATTTTAAAAAAACACTTTGACACATTAACGCTCATACTGTGCAATACCTGCTGCCGACCTCTGATAATAGTGCACCTTTCGATATGCTTTTTGGCATTGGAATGCACAGTTTGTGGAAAACGCGAATTATGGACCGAAACGCTGGAACGGTTGTACCTACAAGGGTGCATTTCATCCAAATGACACTACACCTAAAGCAGGCTTATGATAGACTTGATACCCAGCCGGACTGGTACCCCCATTTTGGTGAGGTGCCTATCCTTACCACCCTTCTAATGTGAAACCACATTTCTACCCACAGTATGAACGATGCCTTTTCTCTGAGCGACTATCATTGTGCTCTCCATGCTCTGACTATGCACAGCTGGTGAATGTCGGGTTGTTGCTACTGTAATAAATACCATGAAAGAAAGAAAAATAAAAACATTTTTTACGAGTTGCTGCATGCAGTCTAGAAATGGTTACTATTCTCATTTTTATGTATTACTAGCAGTATTTTGATGATGCAAGATTGTATAAATTTATTAAGTTATACTTAGGGCCTGCGAATGTGACAACACCTCAGTCGCGCAAGTTAAATGGACATTGAGAAAATTCGTGCTTACTACAGTTTAACCTCGACATTCACTTGTACAATGCACGTTAACCGAGGGTACAGTTCGCTAGACGAAGAACGAGTTAGACTTCCACAACATCGGCCTAGGTGTCATACGCTGGCCCATCAAAGGACTTTCCCCCTTTGGCACAGCTGTTGACGACGCCAAGAGCGCTTCGCTGACCTCCACTTTATAAAAAGCACCTCACGAGCTCACCTAACACGTTTCAAAAGATTACGTGCGAGCTGTGCTGGGGAACGAGAAAGCACACGGACAGCAGATTTGCGGCGAGTGTCTCGTTGCGCCGCCAATGACAGGGCGGGCGAAAGTCGAGCGCCCAGGGCGTCGAGGATGAACGACATGAATGTCGCGCCGTGCCGACGAGTCTCTGTTGCCCTCACTGGCGGGACTATAGTGTCAAGAAACGTGACCTTCCAACTCCCGCCGCCGTCACCGCCGAGCAGTTTGTCTTACCCGTGGTGGAGCGGGTGGAAAGGACAGCGGGGGGGGGGGGGGGGGGGGGTCAAGTTCGTTTGCCGTCGCAGACTTGCAATGTTTCGTTTATTCCTTTTTTTTTTTGCGAGACGTGTCCGGATGCTATATTTGCCGCCGCGAGCCGCGCTTTGATTTCGGGTCGTCTTGAGTTGGGGCCTGTGTCCTTGCTCGCATTCCTGTCACAGAGGAGGTCAGCGTCTCTGGCAAGAAAACGCAGTGCGCCATCCTCGGCGGCTAATTATTTCGCGTGTGGCTAATGGATAAGATTACCTTGAAAGAGAGAGAAAAAAATGCAATTGCGACAAAATTTACCGAGGTGTGACGGCGATAGCTGGTGCTGGATTGCGCGCCGTAGGGCGCGCCGTGTTTTCGCGCAGTGTAATCAGTTGCGGTCAAAGTGTGCAGTCTGTATGCGTAAACAATCTATACGTTTTACTTTCCGTCTGTGGTGGAGCTCTGCGATAAGAGGGAAACAACACTACGTTTAGTCCAGTATACAATCTAGAGCGGTAAGTTAACGAGGAATCAGGCTTCCTGAATCCCGACCCTCAGCTAACAGGGGGGCCAATATTTTATTCGGCAGTGACATGTGCATGGGCACGAAACAAGACTTTAAAAAAAGGTCGTTTCGATTTGTAGTCTCAGACTGCTTAGGGTGCCGGCAACTCTACATGCGCCGATGGATGTAGTATGGAAGTAAATGAATTCTTTACGTCAGCCACATTGGGACAGTTCACAAGTTGGCGCGTGGAATGCTACGAAAAAAAGAACTGCAATAAGGCAACAGTAGCGCCGGCGGCACCCGCAGAAAGATAATTGTAATTGACGCATTCGAATAATAAAGAAAGTGTATACAAAACACACGTCACCACTAGCCTGCGAAAGAACTGGCATTTATCGGTGGCTTCAACTTCACTCTTTAGTGTCAGCATGCTCTCAGCAAAGCCGCTACATGAGCACAACAGAAGCTGCTCAATAATTAAAAAAAGGAATGAAAGAACAAAATCTGACAACCTGCAGCGCATAGTTCGAAGCTAGCGGAGCATTTTGCCTTTTTGCATCGAAAGGTACGAACCAAAGCTCTACGACCGGTTTAGAACTAAGCCTCGCGTAAAATACGGCCATCGTCAACTACACGCGCTTGCCAAAAGAAAAAAAAGAAGGAAAAACGAAGAACAAGCAGGAACTTTCAAGTGACCATATTTCAGCTGCCGATTCCAAAGTGCCTCGTTTCCCAGCAACGCCCCCATGAGCTATACAAAAGGTCGAAAAAAAAAAGTTTGTGTAAAAGTCATGTGGTGCAAAGGTCGTGCACCACTTCGGTTTCTGGCCTGTAGAAAGCGAAGGAAGTACTTTTACGTGAATGTCTTTCCGTTGACTTGCATCGAAGTAGAATGCTAATGCATACATGTTCCGATTTCTTGCTCCACTTTTGAAGCACTTTATTTTTTTTTCTTTATAAATCTGTTTCTTTGAACACCCATTGTATTCTGCGGCACATGTTGAGATCATCGAACACAAAAAGACTAGCGCGAAATGGTGCGAAGACAAGGAAGAAGAGGATAAGCGTCACGGTCATTCAGTGGGTATGGAGTTGCGCTGCGGAGCACAATGTCGCGGGGTCGGTAACGGACATTCGCTACTATATGACTTTTCTTTTCTTGCCACCTTCTTCCTTCCTCCCCCCGCTCGGCTATCCATTCCTCTCTCTTCTTTTAACGCGACAGCGTTAAGGAGCTCGTGTCGCAGAAAAGCCGGTGTCGTCCGCGTCGGCGTCAGCGGTGTTGGCCGTGAGCGATAAATCCCAGAAGGCACTTCATAAATAAAAAACATCAAGATGGGCTGGTGGGAATCGAACCAGGGTCTCCGGAGTGTGAGACGAAGACGCTAGCACTCAGCCACGAGTTCATTCCTTCAAAACAGGACTAAATCGCCTCTAGTGAATGCGGTGTTGCCTTAGAAACGTGCCGTAGAAAGTTATACTGCGGTGTATATCGGTAATTATGACCATGTAACTTACAGAAGTCGCAGTTTCACGAGTAGCGAAGTACGTTTCCGCTACATTTCTTCTGCGCTCTGCGCACACGCAGAGCCATCTTGCGGCAAACACAGAAGACCCCCTCCTCACAATGTACGGCGCTGCCCCGACACGTGGCGCGCCACTCACCCCATGATCGCGTCCGCCTTCATGGCGCGTCGGGGCCCGGCTATCTGTGCCGATCGCGACGTTTGGCTGGCGTAGCACGTTTGAGTAGGCGGTGCGAACGGGGTGCGATAACGCTATCGCGTTCCACTCTTGAAGGCGAAGCTTAAGCGTCCTCCAATTTTTACGCCCCACTTCCCTTTCCTCGTGCAGTGCTGTTGAGGTGACCTCGCCTGAGAGTTAGTTACGGCGCTGCACTTCTCTCTTCACTCTTCAGCCCCCCACGCCCCCGCCCCCCGAAATTTTTTCGTGCTGTCCATGCACCGCGGACCAAAACAACCCCCGGCGCCTGAAATCATTCTAGATTTTGTATAGAATGTCTTTTTCAAGCTCGAAATTACATCTCAGCGCTTACATTGCGAACTCGGGCTGGATTTCGCGGCAACGCCCATGTACCTGGAGTCCCATAACGCAAGGAGCCCCATCCGAGCACAAAGTTTCAAGGGTGTTTTGAAGGCGAGCAGGCTCGTCGCGGCATCTCGCGGAGGCAGCGGAATCTACGGAGCGCATGGATTTCAATTCCGTAACTTTATGGGAATAAAGTTCTCATAAACTTTTGGTGCGAAAGGTGCATTGACATTTCTAAAGTCATGCTTTAGATTTTCAATTCCAGAACTTTGTAGGTTTAATATACTTACAAACATTTGGCGCTGAAGGTGCATTGATGTTTCCAAAGTCGTACATCGGAACATACAACAAGACAAGCCAAATCAATACACTATCAGACAAGTTATCAGACGAAGGTTCCGGTGGTTTATTTGTGCTGTCATGTCACAGAAAAAAATATCAGTATTTTTTTCACTATATACGCCAAAGCATCCATGTCAACACACTAAAGGGAACAAAGGTAACTACGTTCTTATTTATTTTTCTACTTTGACCTTTATTCGCGAGGACACATTGAGCCTTTTCAATTGTCTTGTTCTCGCTATCTGCGGGCTGCCAGAGCCAGCCACAGCGCGTGCGTTTTTCTCGTGTTATCCCGACCACCTCGCGGCCCACTTCGGTGAGCGTTCGTTTTTCTCTGGGCGAGTGGATTTTCGCCTGGCAGAGTTTTGAACGCCTTCTGGCTAGCATACGAGAAAAAGAAACAATGGTCACTCGCCGTCATCACTCTGGGGGCTCGACGGATCGCAACGCGCTCGGTTGAGCGCAACCTTTCCGGAAAGTCTTGTCTCGCCGGTGTAGGAAACTGAGCACTACGCGTATGTTTCTCTCTGGACCAAGCGTCTCACTTTTTCTTCGATATCCCTTCTGTAGCCACATTAGGCGCCCAAAGCAGGCATTCAATTGTGGCCAACACGCTTTCCTTCGTTTTCTTTTTTTCATTTTGGTGCCCTCACCCTACAAAAGAAAAAATAAAGACATTGCTGCGGCGCAGCGAATTGTCGCATGGTGAAAGTTCGATTTTGCTACTTCTTTGTTTGCGCAAAGCGATGAGCCGCGGGACGCTGCCATTGCTGGATACTCTTATTATATTATAGCGATAGCAATTAGGGGGACACTCCAGACGCATTCCTGCCGTCGTCGTCGTCGCCTTCGTGTTCCGTATAAAGACCAAGGGCGATAACATCATAGCCACGCGCAGCATGCTGTATGGCCGAGTGTAAACGTAGGGGGGGGTGTTAGCATGGGTGAGCCGACGATGGTGGCTCAGTCTTGTGTGCGCAAGGGAGAAAAGCAGGGTGAAGGCGTGCCGCGTTCCTTCGTGCGCGTTCCGTCAGGGTGAACGGAGGGAGTGGGGCGGGCCTTAGGATTCTGTGGTCTGTGAATTTGTGATTTTGCAACATGTTTATTTGCCTTGTTTGACGCATTGCGCGCCGGGAATTTTCTTAGATACATAGACTTGTACGTATAATATTTAAATATCCTATTGCGAGGTTTTGTGTATATGTGCAGTGAACTTTTGTTTCCAGAGACACTTTTTTGCCCTATATCAAACTGCATCTCCGTATTTGTATACTCCATTGTATCTTCGCATTTATAATGTGCGAGGGCGAGTGAAATGAAAGTGAGCCAACCAGCCCCATGCAATAATGGTTCGGTTCATTATCTGCAAGGCATGCGGGTAGCACACAGGCATCTCTCATTTACAAAAGTGGCACGTAGGTGTGAGGATAAATGTTCTTTAATGCGCTCATACACTGGGTTGAACATGATTGCGTGACATAATTGACGCTCCAAAAGTTGAGCAGCGTGGTGTCGTGAGGTTTCTGACACCTGAAGGTGTTTCCCAAAAAGAAATTAGTCGCCGTATGGCTGCCGTGTACGTTGAACATTGCATTTCACTGGCCACGGTGAAGCGTTGGCGGAAACGGTTCAATGAAGGACGTGAAAATTGCAAAAATGAACCAAGACCGCGCCGAAGCCACGGTGCAATCACCCCCAACGCAATTGAAAAGTTTGATGAGTTGAATAGACAAGAACGGAGGATAAGCATCGATGAACTGGCAGAGCGTGTGAATATGAGACACAGTTTGGTTCACAACATTATTCATTAGCATCTCGGTTATCAGATCTTGTGTGCGCAACGGATGTCCAATATTTTGAGCCACCGCCAGAAAACGGAGAAGTTCGGCGTTGCCTTGGCTCATCTGATCCGGTATCGCAATGAGAGTGGCGATTTCTTGTCTGCAATTGTGGCCGGGAACGAATCTTGGTGCCACTATACTACCAGCTTGAAACACGATGGCAAAGCCTACAGTAGAAACATTCGAATTGACCACCCCCAAAGAAATCAAAGGCCGTCGTCTCCGCCGAAAAGCTATCGTTGACGTTTTTCGATCATCAGGGGCTATTACTGATAGAATTGGCTAAACCTGGAGGGACTATGAATTGTTTGCGATATTGTGAAACGCCGGATCGGCTGCGTGTCGCAATAAAGAACAAACGTCGTGGAAAATTGACGAACTGGGTCATGTTGCTCCACGACAACGCCCGTGCCCACACCGCTGATGTGGTTAATACAAAACTGGCCAAGTTCAAGTGGGAAACGCTGCAACATCCGTGATACATCCCAAACATGTCGCCTTGCGACTTCCACATATTGGGGCAATTGAAGAAACAGCTAAAGAGAACCAGATTTGTGTCGGACGATGACGTGAAAGAGACAGTTATAGACTTTTTGCAGCAGCAACCGAAGGAGTATTATGAGACGAGAAACACGCGACTCATTAGTGAGTGGGACAAATGTCTAAATGCTGATGGAGACTACTTTTAAATAAAGTGCCCCGTTTATTATATATTCGCATTGGCTCACTTTCATTTGACTCGCCCTCATATATTTTGCAGAACTCCGGCTTTTTATATGTGCTCTCTCTTGCGACTATAATTTCGGTGCAATTACTCACTATACACGACCCGTGACAGCTGCTCCTGAGCAATACACTGGAACAAATGACAGCGTCATTCAACATTTTCACTGGCCGTCGCACATGTACAATGATGTAAACAAGGTTCTTGAGTGGCAAAGTTTCATTAAAACATTTGTCCTCAACTTGTTAATTTCCTAGCCTATACATTTTTCATATCAGCGGCATGCACTGCTTTGCTGGTTTCGAACTGATATGGTTCTAAAGTCCGTGTGATATTTTCGTTACTTATTAAGTAGACAAAAACCATGGAAGCATTGATATCAGTTATTTCGGACACAATTTTTGGGACATGCGAGTGTATTCTTCTATGAAAAAATACATATTTTACTTGTCTTGACAGTGCGTAGCGTTTAAGAATTTGTTTGCAGCATCTTTGGCAATGGCATTGCAGTTATTATTCACATATTGGATGACTCGACAAACTCTATAAACCCGCCGTGGTTGCTCAGTGGCTATGGTGTTCGGCTGCTGAGCACGAGGTCGCGGGATCGAATCCCGGCCACGGCGGCCGCATTTCGATGGGGGCGAAATGCGAAAACACCCGTGTGCTTAGATTTAGGTGCACGTTAAAGAACCCCAGGTGGTCAAAATTTCCGGAGTCCTCCACTACGGCGTGCCTCATAATCAGAAAGTGGTTTTGGCACGTAAAACCCCAAATATTATTATATTATTACAAACTCTATAAGGAGGAAGCCGAGCTGCAACGTGAGCAACACCCCCCCCCCCCCCCCCTCCCCCGAACGAAATTTCTGGCTACGCCACTGCAGAGCACCAAGGCAGTACCAACAAGACCATGAAAAGAAAGCACACGTGAATCAAAAGGAGAAGAAGGAAAAAAGGAAAACTTTCACTTTCACTTTTACTTTATTTCCTTAAAGACCCCTCTTCGGGGTATTACATAAGGGATGGGTTACAAAGAATATGAGAAACAAAGAATATCAAAATTTACAAGGCATAATGCGAGGCAATTTCTTCTATGAAGAAATTGAACTTCTGTGAAGTAAAATCTTCTATGAAAAAAACAGACCTCGTCCCCAGCATATTCTCGTTAAAATCCAGTTACAAGAAAATGGATTTCTTTCTTGGACAGCTTAAGAGACGGGACGCTGACGCAATCAACATTTAAGCAGTTAATCTGAAAACCCTTTAAGATTTCCCTGGTGCATTTGTCAGTGTGTCTATGCATTGTTTCACTTTGCGACGACCTTTTCTTTGTTTGTGTTGTTGTTATGCTCTCTAAGCATATTGTTGATAGAATGACATGACTGGCCGTTTTATCAGCGATAAGCTTTGTCTTTTTATGCTTGGTCAGGCATGCTCGTTGCTTGCGCATGTAGGAATTCACCTTAGCGCATGGGTCGACTAAATTGAGCGGTGCCGGAAAAAAAAAAAAAAAAACACGCTAAGGCCCGCAGCATGACCGATCCGGTTAAGATTGTGTGATATACTTATTTATTATTTATTTATTTTACAATACTGCCGCTCTCAGCCGAGAGCCTAGCAGACGGGCTTGAACAATTTTTTTACGTCCATAAATACACGTGCGAGCTATACAAAGAATGAAAAAGCAACGATATTCTGCAAAATACAAAAGATAAGGGAGATAAGGTATAAAATAGAACGCTAAACAACGCAGAATAAAATGAACAACAACCGGGGCACATCATTTGCAAAGCAAAAACGTGAAATATTTAGGAGCAAACAAGTGTATACAATCTTTTTTTCTAACTACTGTCAGTTTAACATAAAGAAAATAGGAAACAAACATTAAAAGTCGTTAATAATCTCTTGTGATGAGCTCCAGCTGTGAAACAAACAGGGATAAAGAGTTTGTCGCTGTTAATGACGAGTTAAGTTCATTCCATTCTCTGATTACTCGAGGAAAGAATGAGTACCTTAATGCGTCATTAGAAAAGGAATACTCGGTTAGCGTATGCTTGTGTTGATACCGTGTTATTCTAGATTGCGAATATGAAATGTACTGGGTGATATCAATGTTATACTGACGGCCTAGAATTTGAAGCAGGAATTTTAATCGACCTTGTTTTGCTCTCGTCGATAATGTGTTGAGGCCTGAGGAAGTTAAGAGACGTGAAGGTGAGTCCGTAGAACGATATTTGCTATGAATGAACCTTGCGGCTTTTCTTTGTACGGCTTCAAGTTTAGCTTAGTTGCTGTGTAAGGAAACCAAATTGTGTTAGCGTATTATAAAATAGGTCTCACAAATGTTTTGTAGGCCAGAAGCTTAATGCTCGTTGGAGCGATCTTTAGGCATCTTTTTAGATAAGATAGCTTTCGCAGTGCAGTAGTTGTAATATTAGTTATGTGTGTTTCCCAATTGAGGTTTGATGTCAGCGTTATCCTTAAATATTTCCGTTGCTCAACCATCGAAAGAGGCGTGCCATTAACGATATAGGTGAAATGAGAGGGTTGCTTTTTTCTTGTTACTGTCATTGCCACTGATTTATTGACGTTAATAGACATTTGCCACTGAGAGCACCACTCGGCTAGCATGTTAATGGAAACAGAAAGATCGAGATCGTCGTTATGGCTGTTAATTTCTTTATATATCACGCAATCATCCGCGAAGAGTTTGATTTTGCACGCTATATTATTGGCTATATCGTTAATAAAGATCAGAAATAACAGCGACCCGAGTACCGAGCCTTGTGGTACTCCAGATGTGACAGGAACGACATCAGATGGCATATCGTCAAACATAACAAATTGTGAGCGGTGTGACAGAAAAGCTGTTATCCAAGCAGAAACTTCTTCCTTCCCGATGGCTTGTTCCACTTTTGCAATTAGCTTAGTGTGACTCACGCAATCAAAAGCTTTAGATAAGTCAAGTAAAATCATGTAAATTTGAGAACGATTATTAATACTAAGAGGAACGTCATGAACTACATCTGTTAATTGAGTGATGGTTGATAAGCCAGATCGAAAACCGTGCTGGTGAGGCGATAGGAAGTTTTCGCGTTCTAGAAACACTGTCATGTGTTTTAGAATGATGTGTTCTAGTATTTTGCATGAAGTGCTGGTAAGAGATATGGGTCTGAAATTGGCCACATTATTTTTGTCTCCTTTCTTGTGGATCGGTATTATTTTAGCCTTTTCCCAGTCGTGTGGTAGATTAGTAGTTGCTTGTGACTTACGAAAAATCTGTCCCAGATATCTACTGCACCACTCAGCATACTTTTTTAGGAATTCGTCTGGAATTTCATCAGGGCCGTTTGATTTTTAAGGGTCAATGTTGAGGAGAAGATTGTGGATTCCGGCGTCCATTATTATTAAGGGATCAAGCACTGAGGTACAGGATGGCGGAAGTGTACCATTGTCTTCCGTGAAGACTGACTTGAAGAAATCGTTATATTTATTTGCCGTTGCACTTTTTTCTTCTTCGCTTAGTTTGGTTGTTATCTGCTCAGTACTGCGCAGATGTTTCAAGAATCTTTGTGGATAATTTTTTAGGAAGCAAGCAAGAGTGACATTGTAGTAGTATTGTTTCGAATTTTTTAGTTTCTGCGTCGAATGCCTAACTACAGATTTTAACTTCAACGTTGTAGATGGTTTTGGGTTATTTTTGTTTGCCTTACGAAGACGATTTGCGCGCCATTTAGCATGAATGACTTCGCGTGTGATCCATGGATTCTTAAGGTGCTGTTTCTTTCTTTTGCATTGGAATACAATTAGTTACACAGTGCAGGACAATGCTCTTAAAATGTAGCCACAATGTATCTACATCAGTAGATTCCTGAGATGCTTTTTCCAAAAAGGAATCGAATTGATGCGACAGATTAGTACGCTGGCGTCATCAGCTTTATGAAAGCTAAAAAACTTTTTTTACTGTAGACAGGGTAGTAATACAATGATCAAGTTGAAATGTGCACATAGCTATACTGTGATCTGGTATCCCATCAATAATGTCCATTTGTACTTGACTTGTAGAAAAATAGTTGCTAAGAAATATGAGGTCGAGGATATTTTTCGTTGAGCCTTGAATGGTAGTAGGACGAGTGACAAGTTGATGTAGGTTAAAATTTAGCATTAAGTCTATTAGCACTTCTGAGGCTTCTGTTGCGGGATGCATTGTGGGCCAGTCTATGTCGACAAGGTTAAAGTCGCCCGCAAGAATAATCCTGGATTGGTGGACATGACGCTGCATATATTCTTGAATTACTGAAAGGCATGCACTGTCAGAGGAAGGGCTCCGATAAACGCAACCGGTTACAATTGACGTCCCGCCGCACAAAAGTTTGCAGAAAACGGCGTCAGCGTTGTTCACCTCGGGAAGAAGGACAAAGCAAAGACAGTTCTTTTATCAGTAAGGCCACTCCTTCACCCCGCGAAGGTCGGTCTTTTCGGATGATTGTGTAGTTTGGCGGAGCAATCTCGTGGTCGAATATAACGGGTGATAGCCATGTTTCCGTGATGGCCACAATGTCGGGCTCGTAGTCGGCCAGAAGGCGTTCCATGGCTTCTGTTTTATTTAGGACACTGCGGGCGTCCTACATTTCGTTTACATTTATCAATGTTAATCTTTCGATTGCACGGCTTCTGCCGCTTGTGCAGCTTGTGCGGCTCGGCGGGTTATTCGGCGGTTTGCATGTGCAGTTTTTTTGCATTGGTACTTTGTCCTTCGTCCCAAATATATGCGCGTTTGTTAATGTAAAGCTTGTCAAAAGAAAATGATACTTTTTCCTTTCTTTCACGGTGTGATCTTGCACTATCCCAAAGTTTCTTCCGTATGTCTCTTATTCTTTTAAAGAAGTCTTCACCAATTGAGTAGTCAGTTGTGTTTAGTTTGAAACCTCAGCTTTCTCTGTAGTCAAGTAACTTCGTTATTACGGGTCGATTTTAATCCATGGCGCATTTCCCCAACCTTTGGCAACATTTTTCTAGTCCCAGGGTGTCTTCGATAATCTTTGTTCACAGTTTGCTCTAACGACTCGCTAGTTTCATCATCTTTTTTTCCTTTAGGCCATAGCTAATTAGGTTAGATCGCCTACTGCGGTTTTCTAGGTCGTTAATGTTTTGTTGAAGGGTGTCTATAACTTCGCTCATACTGGTGATTTCTTGTGGACAGGATTTAACTCTATTTTCAAGGACTGCAAGGAGATCAAGCTTGTTTTCTATGTCTACTAAACGTTTTTGTTTAATATCTTGGATGTCGGCTGCAATATCTTTCAGCTGTTCTGAAATTTGGGTTAGATCGGGGTCAGGGTTAGTTTCAATATCACCACCTAATAGCAGCAATTTTCTCAAGGCCAAGGTGACATCAAGAACAAGGATACAAAACGGTGGGCGCGGCAGCGCTAGCAAGAAAGTGTCACTTGAGCGGACGCAATATCCAAAATACTTTCTCACCTGTACAATGAATGCAAACTGGTTGTTAGCGTGCCGCATGCTGGCAGTGCCACCATGCCCAGTGGCCGGGTTGATCCCAGGCAGGCTATTTAAAGCAGCGGAGAGCAGTGGCGCTGAACGCAGATCACGTGCCAAGATCGCCGAGCATGCTATCTTCCGGTGTTGACGATGCAATTCCCACGATGAGTATGGCGGTGGATCCAGCACGTGGCATCGGGTATCGTAGAGCCCCTGCGCCGCCCTGGTCGCCCCAGCTTGCGCAGTGCCTCCATCCCCGGCATGAAGCAGAAGGCCGAAGGACAGCTGTACAATGAATGCAAACGGGTTAGCGTGTCGCATGCTGGCGCTGCCACCGTGCCCAGATATATGTTGCGGGTAGGGCAGCGCAACCACTTTCTCTTGTCTTGTGTTGCCCCATTTCGGCTAGCATCATTGCGCTTCCTTAGAAACACCCTGCCACAGAAATTAGCACGTGCACAGGATGTCCTGCTGACACAGGGCGATCGACCTGCCCGCAGAAGCTGTCGTGTGCCGTGTGTGCAGAGCATTTGTCAATTGCGTTCCAAAAACAATGAAACACAATACTACTTCTACAACTACAGAAGCAGTGGCTTGTTGCCTCTAGGATCGTATGACCAGCAGACATGCCTTTGGCCAAAGAGAAGTTTCAAGTCAAGAAATCTGATTGATCAATTTTCCAGCGTCACGTTGGTTAAAATCAAGGGCTTGAGGCACTCGCCAAAAACACCAAGAGCCATCTGCAAATTCGAATCGTAGTCAATTTTTTTAATATGTAAAGCGCACTAAATTATCGTCTACGTAACAAAATGCCTTGACAACAGATGAACCACTCGGAGAGGAGATCAGCATTCTCTCAAAGTAAGCTAAAGGCTGGTCACTTAAGAGTGGCACAATGCAGGAGCCTATACGAATCCCATTTGCCTGAATGAAAATATTATCATCCCAAGTAACGAGGGTCGATCCTAGGTAACATTTCACCAGCTTGAGAAAACTGCCTGATGTCATACCTATTGCATTATGAATGCGCACAGTTGCATGTTTTAAACCGCATTTTCAATGCAGAACGTTGATTTATTGGGTGGTAGGGAGTAGAATAAGCATTTAATGTCAACAGAAAACACATCTGATGTCTTTGTCTTTTATCACAACTTATTGCTTTTTACGGCTTGCTAAATGACCTCTTCTGCCCGTAGCCAGTGATCATCTGTGATTTATATTCCTTCACGTCATTTCTTTGGGGCTGGCCATGGGGGCATTCCTTTAGCGTAGTATGTTTCTTTGTGGTGATCTCAAATTCTGCGTCCTAATCTTACTGAGCCTTCTAAGTTACCAAGATAGGCTCAACCGTCACTTCCGTCCCGCATTCTACATGAAACCTCGACAACGTAAATCAACTGCTGTTGACATCGAAGATGGAGAAGGTCTTCCGAAGAAAATTAGTGTAACTGTGTGGTTTGGTGTTCCTTGTGCTTTCATTTTTGTTATTCGATAGGGAATAGAGGCTCCCCTCGCCACCCCCATCAGAAGACCTTCTCTTTCTTTAGTTGGAGTTGACCGTCCTTGCACCTCCTTAGCTTCACCTACGCCAACACACTCTTTTTTTGTACCATTTCAATCTGAGATATAGCTCTTTACTTGTACTTTTCTTCACTTTCTTTTGAGTCTGCAGTGTGCCTTCGGAATCGGCCCACATTCTTAGACTGCACTATGTCCGGGATAGTTTCAGATTTTTCGATGAGTACAGCCACAGTTAAGGAGCGCGAATTCTCAGCATGTACGTGCATCTGGGTTTCATGCCAGCTTTCCTCCCACCCCCATTGCATTAATTACGTGTTATTACGGCTCCGTAGATAGCTGTACGCTAACTTGGTGCATATTTTTCATTCCAAGCTTCATTCTGACGCCTCTTTTTGTTGTTCTACGCGCACTATAGATGACCTCGCATTCACCTAATTTACGCGATGAAAGTAATTTGATGCCCAAATGCCACGAACCTAAGATCTCCTTAGGCCGCGACTTTTTAGCGATGCACTTTCTCGTTGCTAATGTCTTTCGTCGCTTTCCGCGTTGTTGACTGGTTAAGCAACACTCCGCCTGGGGTGTAGCGTTGAACGCGACCACTTACGTACACGAAGAACGCTGAGTGGCACTGGCATCGCGAGAAAGGCATCGCTTGAAAGTGGCGGCCTGAACTCCCCCAAGAATACGCTGTCGTCATTAAGCACTGAGCGGTATACTACATACTTTAGAGAAGAAATCAGCCTGTACGATGGCACCAGAGAACTCCACTCTATTTAAACAATGAAGCATTCGCCGGTCGGTCCAAAGTCCACTCCTTCACAATGTATCGCATGGATCAAAGCACCTTTGCAAATCATGCGATAAGTAATAGTCATCTATACCCATACGCGCAGTCCGGGAAATCAAAGAACAATGGGGCTCCCGTTCCCGGGGGGTTCCGAGAGTCAGGAGGCTGTTTGTCTCATTTGTATAAAGCTGGTGGCTGTGAATCCTTCACTAAAACGTCTTGATTGCCTTGACACACATTTCGTTACTAATGCACACTGCCCTGAGGGGGCCAAAATCACGTAAAACGATCACAATGAACGACCTCTGTCTAATAACTTACTCTTGGCCCAAAGGGTCTGACCGATACAGCACGCCAGCTATGTAAACATAGCTGGATATCTCGTCACACATGTTGTCACGAGTCTGATTACAGCTGCAGTTGTAATCTGGCCGTGAAATTAGACCAAGCGAGTCTCGCGTGGAATAAGACTCGAGCAGCGGCGCTTGGGAGATAGCGTCGTCGGCAGCTTTAGAGAGTTTTATCTTGTCCTTAAACTCGTTACCGCTCACGGATTAATGTGCCCTCAAAGCTGGAGATGGCGGTAGCAAAGCTGGTAGAGACATCCTGTGACGGTTTGTGCAACTACGATGGGATTAAAACGTATTTGCGTTGCCTGAGCGTTCTCGTCGAAGAAAGATCTTAAAAGAAGTGCATGTTAAAGACAATGTCGTTACCAACGTTTTACGCCAGCTGTTACGTAGGTTATTCCGTGTCACTGCCCTATTAGCTTGCGTGCTCACAAGATGTCGCAACAAGTGTTGTTGCAGCCGTATACATCTCCGACAACCCGGTATATATTCCAGAACTTGCGATTCGTTTACGGGAAAGCCAAAATTGTTTTTTTTAATGCGCCACACAGGTGTTTGATGTCGAAAACAAAGCGCTACAACGTCAGTATCCAGTGGGCAAGGCGATAGACCAGGTTTAACAAACGCTGCAGCCATGTCAGGGTTATGTAATTTGTCTGATTAGTAAACGAGGTACCATCCATCTTCATGTCAAGCTTCTGCAGCGTAAATATTGTCGCGAGACACTGACGTTTAGCAACCCTGTAGTTCTTTTCAATGTCAGTCGACATGGCTTTATCTTAGCGGCATACGCGATACGTTGCCGTGATCCGCTAGGCATGAACCGCCTCTGCGTGGAACCCCGCAGAAGACATGCCAAGAGATCGACGTTTTAGCATAAAACCATCGCGAACTGTGCAGTTGCGCAGAATCAAACTAATGATTCAGGGAAGAATTTGGCTTTTAGGGCATCCCGCACCGCAAACGCTTGACCAAGGCAATCGATACCAAAGGTAGCCTTGGTAGCATATAGAGTAACTCTGTTCCGTCCTTCCAGGCACTCGCAGCGTCAGAACAAACCACTGACCTCAATAATAACAATCAAACGCCGCAAACGTTCGGTACTCATCGTGAAATATGACTCAACTATGTCTGCTTTTACAGCTTATTTACAATCGTTAGTACGGAGAGCAAGTAGCAAGGGCATATTGGTGGTGTCCAAGTACACGGCCTAACGAAGGCTCTCTTTGAATAACAAAACAAGGTCGCAGAGGCTAGGCTTTTGCTGACTACATGCGTCAGAAGCAATTCTAGAGCTGGAAACACGTCACAGATGCCGTGTTTAAACATCGTCTCTAGGAATCGAAATGCTTGTACAGAGCTGATCTGGGTGCTGTTGACATGTTTTTACTCAGTCACAGTAACCAGCGCGGTAGTCAGTGATGTAAGATGCGCATACGCAGTGGGCTTAATGTAGCACGTAGCTCGCTAACTTAATACATGCCACCTTAAGCTAAAACTCTCTAATGTAAGAAATCGATAGCAACGGTGCCAAGTACGTCTTCCAATTTCTCTAATAAGACTGCCCCGGGACGGCCGGCGCCTCTTGCAGCAGAAATAACTTTTTGAAGTTTGAAAGCTACAGTGCAGTCATGCAGAGTAATAGCCGGTTATGAGATTGCGCTTTTCTAGAGTACGTTGTCGTCATGAAACTTGAGGCACATAGTGCAATTTAGGGGATACTTGTTTAGTATTTATTCCAACGCAAATTGGAAATTCTTGCCATACGACAGACAACTTCTGCCGACAGCGTTGAGCGCAATTGCATATTAATGGAAAAAAATGTCCGTATGTCCTGATAAGAAAAACAATTTAGGCTTCTATGAGCACGCTTAAACGAGCATTAAATACTGGTAACGCTTCCATCATTGCGATTCCGCAGGACGTCAGTCATGCTAATTAGTAATGACTAGAGATGAAGACGGCGAGCTTAGAATTATTTGATCAGCTATCACGTGTGCCCTTCCCCAGTTGATATCATGTCTAGCTGTTGATGCGAATGCTGGGCACAAGCGCTCGAAGTCCCTTTCTTCGTCTTCGTTTTTAACTTAGCAGTTTTCCTAATGACGAAACATATCTTTCTAAACCCCGTGAAGTTTCGCTTATGTTACTGCATTCTGTCATCTAACGTTTCATTACCTACTTTTACGCAAATTACGCGCCAACTACAATGAAGACTATTAAAAGAGTATATTTACTGAAGTAATTATAAAGCTGGCCAATCTCGCAACCAGCGCCGTCGTATTCGTCTGGGCAACAGTGCCCATCTTTCCAGAGGCGCGCGTGTGAATCCACGAGAAAGTCTTTGCCACATTGCGGGGTCGTCAGCACCGAAGAGAAAGGCCTTAGCGATTAGGACGCCTCCAAAGCCTGGGACAGCTAGAAACAACATTTTCGAGGTAGACGCCGATAAACCTGTGACGTCATCGAAGTTTATTTACCTTTGTATAATCTGTATTTTAATCGATCTACGTGAGGGGGCCCGTGATGGCCCAGTTTCCCCTGATCGAAAACATCTCTAACTCAGGGGGCAACTGCAATTTGAAAAGGATTACGTGGAAGAAGCACTTGTTGCAAAGGCTGATGGAGAATATCTAGCCCTGGACAACCTGGCCGCTTGATTCCCGGTGCGCACCTAAACTATTTGGCGGCAGAGAAGGGGTCATGTCCAATCAATTCGCAGTGGTGCTCCCTCCAAAGTACAGGCGCAAGCCGATGCCGCTCAGCTTCGTTAATTTCGCGAGATGCTGCTTGCAAATAGCGAGCTTGATTGAACGAAAGATGTCCTCTTTCAACTACACTCTTAGACAAATGTAAACCTTTTGGGGTGTATATTTGCCACACAACAATAATCGTCGTCTGACTTGCTTGCGTTTCCTTTCTTGAAAACTCTGCGCCCGCTACTATCCTATAGAGAATGGTGTGCCACACTGATAACGTGCAAACAGTTCGTGACTGGGAAGTACCGGGCTCGCAGCGTTAAAGAAAGGAAAGGCGGGCAAGGCAGATGACGATTATTTTTGTGGGACAAGATAAGCCCCAAAGAGTGTACATATTTTTTAAAGTGTGTGGCAAGACACACTTTTCAAAAAAAATTACGCCCTTTAGGGCTTTAAAGTGACTTCACTGAAGCGTTGACCCACGTGGTGGTTAGCGTGGTGTTGTGAAGCACCGATTTCTAAGAAGTGACGAGGTGCATGTGCAAAAGGGTGCTCTTAATTGTGTCATCATCGTGTGCTAGGCCATACCCAGAAAGTCTGAACATTGACCTTTCGGTCGTGTGTTGAACTTCACCGCAATGCGCCACCTCAAGTCAATGACTAGCATTTAAAAAAAATGATATTTAGGAAGATCTTCGGAATTTCAACGACCTCTGGATTGCAAAAGTCGAGTGCTCACTCCCTTCTAGTAACACACGCATTTGTGGCACTCAATAGCAACTTCTGTGTACTCTTATAGCATCGTTTTGGTATGAAAGACATACAGCTATAATGCAGTGGAAAAGTTACGAATAAAGGCCGTAAATTCGTATGTTATTATAAGCGTGTACTCTCTTGACGTTGTTCACTGAAAGTTGTCGAAATTCGGCCATCATGTTCTCAGAACACTGCCCACTAAGCTATATACGTTACTGCATTGCGGTGAATTTCGACAGATGGCTGAATGGCTGAATACCTGAAATTCCTGGACATGTACTACGCTAAGCAGAGGGCCAAAGGGGGGCACTATTCAAGATTCCTGGATATGTGTTACGATTAGCTCCACACAGACCGTTCTGCCTAGGCAGTGCTAGCGCAAACAGGAATGGGCGCAACATTGGTTACAATAAGTGGATGCAAATGATCGATGTGCCGATAAAGAGCAGGGGCTAGGTCGAATTCATTAGAATAGCCCAGCAGATGATGCTCAGACACAAGGTCACTCAGAGCGCATGCGAACCTAATCTCCTACTTTTGCAGGGGGAGGGGGGCGGGGAGTGGAGGGTCTCCGCGCCATGGCGCTGACAAACTTGAAGATTAACGCTCCCATGAGATTATTCAAATATTGAAGAGCTGTGCGTTGCACTCAATCACTGCGACTGGTTCTCGATTTGCCACCGCTATAAGCCGATCACTTACGAAGCCGATCAGTTAAGCATCTGCGTGTTTGGCCCACGTGTGTTTTAAACAGGTGGATGCGCTCAAAAAGCTTTTCGCAGAAAAAGATCATCGCTCATAGCTGGCAACGAAAGGATACTCGAAATGCGCCCTACACGCTCTACACAAAGCAATGCTCTGATCACGCTCAAGCAATTATTTCGCCAACATCGCAGTGCGCATGCAAGGGGACACTTACAATTGCTGGCCGGCTCCATCTTGCGGCGTTCACGAATTACGTGATGTAGAGGTGACCAGGTGATCCACACGTGGACACATCTGGCGCCCGTTCTCTAACACTCTCCTCCTCTCGACACAAAGCAGAGGTGGCGCGCGTGTTTTCCATCAATTCATATCAAGCTCGCATCAAATTAAATCATGCTTTGAATCAATTCAACTGAAATAACTTTACAAGAAAAAATCTGTTGTATCAACACTGTGCATCAGCGATACCGGAAGCGTTGAGGGCCAAGCCATTTAGCAAAAGAAGCTTGAAAAACACAGCCACGCGAAAGTCGCGTGTCACTGGGAGCACGGAAACAACGAATCACACGTTCATTCGAATTTTGAGCTTGCTGGGCTGAAATGCTTTCGATCTGCGAAGCAACGGTCGTATTCTCGGCCCCATTCCCACCCAACGGAAGCACCTTCAAACGCACAAGAACGCTAGAGCGCCGGCAAGAGCAGTTTGAACGGGACCACGCGAACGCGATCTGCACGAGTGGCAGCATGTTGGTCAGACAGGTAAGACCGCAGTGGTGCCAGGTGTCACGCGGTGTCACCTTGCGTTGCTTTGTTTCCTCGCTTCAAAGACAAAAGGCGCAAGGGCGCCTTACCTCCATGTCCTATGGCAGCAACTAGTGCAGCGCACGCTGTCTCCGTTGGCTTGGCGGATACCACGCAATGTGTGGATGGTGTAGGCGGCAGGCGAGGAAGGGTGTCCTTCCCGAACGCTCCATCGCACAGGACATCAACCTTTAGACGACCTAAAGCGAGAACTTTGGCGTGTCTAGAGGAATAGATGAAGCTTTCGCGCTGGCTACATTCTTTTGTTCGTTCTTTTTTTTTTTTAAATCTCATAACATACGTTTTATCGACTGCGAAAAAGTACGTATTCCTGAGGCTGGTCACGTCCTAATTGCTATTAACGCTACTAGCTCATTATTCGTAACTATGTTACAAAAGCCGGCCCAGTCTATACTGCACCGGGTTTTTTATTAGTTCGTTTCTTGCTATACACGTGTGTCTAGGCAAATGGTGTACGTCCTCGGACAAGGCTTCTCAGCATGGGGTGCACGTTTTGGGCTCACGCTCGAAGGCTGATTTTCTCTTACTGGTCGCGTGTCTGATTGCAGGATTTCGCTTGCGTCCTAAGGAAATTTTTGTTTAATAAATCTGGACGAACGAAATTTTGGTTTTACTCAAATAACCGATAATACATTATATCCTTAACGGTTATTTTAGGTTTGACTGTATTACAGGATATATGTTAATACATATAACATTTATGGGCTGTGCCTACTGTAGAGCGATCCGCTACCGTTACTTACACGTGAGTGGTGGCGCTGGCTAACACTTCTTGGGTTAGTTCTGGTAGATAAACATAATTGGTCGACAGAGTAAATGGGAAAGCGGCGCCGTGGTAGCTCAATTGGTAAGAGAATCGCAAGAGTAATGCGAAGACGTGGGATCGTTCCCCCCCTGCGGCAAGTTAGTTTTTCATCCACTTTCGTTTCCATTTGTCATTTCTCTAATTCACTTAATAAGTACAAGTAATTTCTCCTAGGTTGTCCTTAGCGTCTTTGTTTGTTGGCTTCTTAACAAATGAAAATCGGGCCCCTCGGTTAACCCCCATTCTTCTCATTCATTACATAACGAGGGTCTCGAATCCGGCCACATTGATGCCTTCAGGTAGCATGTGTCCGTTTATCGATCAATTGCCTTCACCGAAGAAGATCACGTACTCGTGACGCCTGCGACAGAAAGGATGCTCCACTTCCGCCGCCAATGTTTGTGAGTGGGGACCTTCGCTAATACTCCCAGGGTTAGTTCCAGTAGTAACACATAAATACCCCAGAAAGTAGATGGGAAAACGGCGCACGGTAGCTCATTTGGTAAGAGCCTTCCACGCGTAAAGCGAAGCCGTGGAATCGTTTCCGCCAGCGGCAAATCGTTTTTTCATCCACTTTCATTTACATTAAGTTATCATTTTTTAAATTAAATTGATAAGTACAAGTATTTTCCCCTATGTTGTCCTTGGGGTCTTTGTTGGCTTCTTATGGTATGGCTAATGAAAATCGGGCCCCTCGGCCAATATTCGTTCTTCCTATATATATATATATACATATATATATATATATATATATATATATATATATATATATATATATATAGGGAGAGGGGGAGGCGCGCAATAAAGTTTAGTGGTCGTCGATCACACAAGAAAACGCACCCCTAAACTACTGATACTTGAACACAAGCGTACGTTTGTCTGGCCACATTTTCGGAGATGCACAATACATTTTAAGCCTAGCTCGCATATATATATATATATATATATATATATATATATATATATATATATATTGCTTTCGTCAGCGGCTTTATCGACTTTAGGATGTGTTCACATAGGAACAAACTTAGCGGGCATCGACTACTTTGTCTATAGCGAAACTTTAGTGAGGTGGGCAAATGGCCCTATAGAAAGAAATCAACTTTTGTTTTGCGAGACGCAGCGTGGATTTCGAGAAAGAGAAAAATGTAATCCATTGAAGGTATTTTTGCGACTTGCAGATTTCACAAGTTGGATCTTTCACTCCAGAACTTAAACATTGTACCCTACGAAACGTCTTTTTCTTTTTTAATTTATAGCTATTAGAAACAATGGCCCAAGGAAACTCATACCCCTGACACACGAGCACTCCGAAGTCCTTTATAGCTATAAATATAAGGGTACATCTACCGGAAAGGCGTTCAAGCGCAGTGACACACGACAAAGGAGTACCTCCCTCCCGGCGAAGTTCCCTTGCGGGAAAGGAGATCGCGCATCTGCTTTTCGAGCGGAAAAGCGTTACTCTCGCACACAGCGTGCACGACTCGTGAATAGAGGGAAACCTGTCACAAAACTACGGTGCCCCATAAGCCTTTTTTCACCTTGGGAAAATGTTTTAATTTTTAGCGGTAATGCGATTTGTCGAGCAGTGAAGATTAACTCTAGCTATGCTCTAGCTCAAACGCTCGCATCACGTCGCTAGTGCCACCGTGTCGAATTCTGGGCGCGTCATTTCCTGCGTCGTCTTTGGTGCGTTAGCATCGTGAAACCCACCGTTCGTTGCGCACGTAGGCCCACCTTCCGCGGTTGGCGGCTCGAGGGTACAGTGCCGAAGCAGCCAATATGGAGCTCTGTTCATGATGAGTTGATGTTTGATGGGTTACACTTTGGCCTTTGCTGCGTTTATCTCATCCTCGAGAGGTTCGAGAGCGACAAGTGTCAGAGCTATACGTCAACTCTTGCATCATAGCTAGCGCTTCGCTGAGCCGTGATGCAACTGCGCAGTTCTGTCGCGCGATCACAATTGTACGAATAACAAATTGAATGAAGCGCGTTGCGCCTGCAAGCACGAAGTACGGGACGACAAAGAGGCGAAAAAGGACGGAAACGTCGGCAGCAACAGAATAAACAGCGTGCACCGCAGAACACCCACTGTACATATTTGCTGAACCAATTTAAGTTGCTGCTAAGAACGCAAAAACGCGAATAAAATATACGAACGCGCACATTATAAGCCATCAACAACGGAAAAAAAAAGTTTTTGGTTTCTACAGTAGCTAGATGTAATCTAAATACTCAGCTTTTCAAATATGTTTTGTCCCTTGCTGCTTTAACAAGCAGCGTTATCTTTCGTGTTCTGAGAACCCATAAGCTTCTATTTCGCAATCGCAACGTGCGACCGTAAGTAATTAACTAAAAAAAAAGGGGCGAATTATCGAATAAAGTGATCTCTTATATGAAGGAAACCCCATTAATCATACCAGCTGAGCTCCACATGAACATATCCATGGGTTCGCATGCAAAACTTTTGTTTTCATACCGTATGCGGCACTGATTATATGAGAACTTAACGGCTTCTAGTAGCACCATTGGGAAGTAGGACACAAGATTACGCAAAAGATCCCGCATGCACACGGCACCTCTTGTGCCTTCTCGGGCCTGCGTTTCTGCTTGTGTCACTAGAATATTTCGTGATGTCACACCGAAGGCTCACAGATGTTGAAACCCTCGTCAATAACACGCGATTACGGATACAGGAAACTAAGGGCGCATGGTTCTTTTAGCGAGGTTATTTAGAACAACCACACATTTTCGGAAATCGGCTGCAGTTAGGGAAGCGTCGCTAAAAAAAAAATAAGATACTATCGTCCGCATTGCACTCAGTTTTTTTTTTTTTTTTTATGAGCTCTTAATGTGGAGTACATTTTTCGACCAAGACCTTTTGACCCTTATGACCGAGAGAGTGACTTAAATAGTGCTGTAAAGCTATCTCGGGCACGGTGAGTAAAAATGGCTGAACGTTAACAAAATATAAAATACCCGCTAAATAGCGGGCGTCGAGTGAAGGAGCAATCTTCACTCCGTTTGTACACGAAGGGAGTCACGTCGCCGCTTAGTCCATGCCTCGGAGTTTGAAGCATGGTGTATCTGCGGAGCTAAGCCAGCTTGAGCATTGCCAAAGGCGCCTGGCGGGACAAGATAAATGGAAACGAGGCGTCTTACACTAGCCTTCGTATGTTGTGATAATTGGGCACGTTTCACTGCAGAGCCACGGCACAGCTCGTGTCCACATAGAAAGAGAGAGCGACGTGCCGCCCATAAGCACACAATCATATACTATCGCGTGTCGGTAGGCGCGTGCGTGAAACAGCCCAACGCACTCGTCGGGCTGTTTTCGGTGTGAAGGAAGAGAGCGCACAAGCACACACAAATGTCTTTCGTCTTGGCGCGTTCAGCGGAGCCGTGCTATGAGTACAGCCACAATCGACCGCCATTTTTTTTTACTGACAGTGCAGGGAAAGCTCCAGGGACGGAGCTAACTGCGCCAAGCATTCGGGCAGAATTTACGGAGCTGTTGCTTCCTTGAAACACCTATTGGCGAGTACCACAGGGTCCCTTTCACGGGCGACGTCTTGGAGTTCGCCTTGACGCGATGTAGAAAAGCAGAAAAAGAAAATATCTAGTTCGATGCTCAGCGCTGTATGTTTTCCTATTTTTGCTGTTGTAAATTGCATGTTTTCTTCTCCTCGGTTTAAACTAACGCGGATGAGAATGTGCGACTCTATTCATCAGCGCCGTTACTTGCACACGCTGTCCCTCCGTGGCTTTCCGTTTATAGCTACAGAAAGTTGGGACCGAATGTGGCTCATCGAAAAGACTTCCCGCACGAGAATGAAAAGGGAACGAAGCAATGTCATTGGCCGACGTAATGGCGCCCAGACTACCCGGTACAAGTCGAACGCGCGAATGTCTATAGAACGCTTAATTAAAGGCCACTTGCAACGAAATTTCGCTTTGGGTAAATTGGTAATCAAATAGTAGTACATGCTGCTAGAACAATCTCGGGACTACTGTGTAGGAGAGAGAGAGAGAGATTCTTGGTTTGGGAAGGAAAAACATGGGGTAAAGTGCAGCGCAGTAACTGTCTCTCAGATGAGGACACCTCAACCGCGCTGCACAAGAGGGAAGGGGAATAGAAAGAGGGGCGAAAGAGGGGCGGCGGCAGCGGCTAGAACGCCGTGCGCGGGCAAGTCGGTGGCCTTCGCTTATGAGGCGCAGTGACGCGCCTAGTCGTGACGGAGCAGTGCTTCCTGCGCGGCGAGAGCCGCGTCACACATTTGACGAACGTTGCCGTCGATGGCTGGGCACTGGACGAGCAGGGCCCGCAGTGCAGCAGCGAGAGCGGCTATTAGCGCGTCTTTGGGGTCGCTGTTCGCAGCGGTTGGAGGGCCGCATGACGGCTCAGCTGCGGCTGTCTGGTTTTTGCGGCCGCGCAGGGCGTCACTGTACAATCGGCCCTGCGGGGAGCTAGCAGACGTAGACGCAGCGGCCGCACGCGGCTCGGTCGGTGCGGCGCCAGCTAGTTCAAGCGCTTTTTTGCGCGATAGGGGCCGCTGGGACGAAGGCTAGTAACTGTCTGATTTGCTTATTAGCGGCCAGTAAGTCTCACCTAAGCGGGCGAAGCTTGCATCTAGAAACACTTTGCACCCGAGATTCTGAAGCACGTCGCGGGCACAAGCACGCGGCGCAGAATCTTGACAAGTGTTACCGGGGGGGGGGGGGGGGGGTCGCGCGTTCCGTGTCATGCGCCACACCCAGTGAACGTTAACGAGGGCGTTGTTTTCGAACAAGTAGTGTTCTTTGCCTCTCTTGCCCCGTCTAGCGATTGGCCGGTGGTTGGACTCGGCAGGGCAAACGTACGTACGTACGTACGTACGTACGTACGTACGTACGTACGTACGAACGAACGAACGAACGAACGAACGAACGAACGAACGAACGAACGAACGAACGAACGAACGAACGAACGAACGAACGAACGTACGTACGTACGTACGTTCGTTCGTTCGTTCGTTCGTTCGTTCGTTCGTTCGTTCGTTCGTTCGTTCGTTCGTTCGTTCGTTCGTTCGTTCGTTCGTTCGTTCGTTCGTTCGTTCGTTCGTTCGTTCGTTCGTTCGTTCGTTCGTTCGTTCGTTCGTTCGTTCGTTCGTTCGTTCGTTCGTTCGTTCGTTCGTTCGTTCGTTCGTTCGTTCGTTCGTTCGTTCGTTCGTTCGTTCGTTCGTTCGTTCGTTCGTTCGTTCGTTCGTTCGTTCGTTCGTTCGTTCGTTCGTTCGTTCGTTCGTTCGTTCGTTCGTTCGTTCGTTCGTTCGTTCGTTCGTTCGTTCGTTCGTTCGTTCGTTCGTTCGTTCGTTCGTTCGTTCGTTCGTTCGTTCGTTCGTTCGTTCGTTCGTTCGTTCGTTCGTTCGTTCGTTCGTTCGTTCGTTCGTTCGTTCGTTCGTTCGTTCGTTCGTTCGTTCGTTCGTTCGTTCGTTCGTTCGTTCGTTCGTTCGTTCGTTCGTTCGTTCGTTCGTTCGTTCGTTCGTTCGTTCGTTCGTTCGTTCGTTCGTTCGTTCGTTCGTTCGTTCGTTCGTTCGTTCGTTCGTTCGTTCGTTCGTTCGTTCGTTCGTTCGTTCGTTCGTTCGTTCGTTCGTTCGTTCGTTCGTTCGTTCGTTCGTTCGTTCGTTCGTTCGTTCGTTCGTTCGTTCGTTCGTTCGTTCGTTCGTTCGTTCGTTCGTTCGTTCGTTCGTTCGTTCGTTCGTTCGTTCGTTCGTTCGTTCGTTCGTTCGTTCGTTCGTTCGTTCGTTCGTTCGTTCGTTCGTTCGTTCGTTCGTTCGTTCGTTCGTTCGTTCGTTCGTTCGTTCGTTCGTTCGTTCGTTCGTTCGTTCGTTCGTTCGTTCGTTCGTTCGTTCGTTCGTTCGTTCGTTCGTTCGTTCGTTCGTTCGTTCGTTCGTTCGTTCGTTCGTTCGTTCGTTCGTTCGTTCGTTCGTTCGTTCGTTCGTTCGTTCGTTCGTTCGTTCGTTCGTTCGTTCGTTCGTTCGTTCGTTCGTTCGTTCGTTCGTTCGTTCGTTCGTTCGTTCGTTCGTTCGTTCGTTCGTTCGTTCGTTCGTTCGTTCGTTCGTTCGTTCGTTCGTTCGTTCGTTCGTTCGTTCGTTCGTTCGTTCGTTCGTTCGTTCGTTCGTTCGTTCGTTCGTTCGTTCGTTCGTTCGTTCGTTCGTTCGTTCGTTCGTTCGTTCGTTCGTTCGTTCGTTCGTTCGTTCGTTCGTTCGTTCGTTCGTTCGTTCGTTCGTTCGTTCGTTCGTTCGTTCGTTCGTTCGTTCGTTCGTTCGTTCGTTCGTTCGTTCGTTCGTTCGTTCGTTCGTTCGTTCGTTCGTTCGTTCGTTCGTTCGTTCGTTCGTTCGTTCGTTCGTTCGTTCGTTCGTTCGTTCGTTCGTTCGTTCGTTCGTTCGTTCGTTCGTTCGTTCGTTCGTTCGTTCGTTCGTTCGTTCGTTCGTTCGTTCGTTCGTTCGTTCGTTCGTTCGTTCGTTCGTTCGTTCGTTCGTTCGTTCGTTCGTTCGTTCGTTCGTTCGTTCGTTCGTTCGTTCGTTCGTTCGTTCGTTCGTTCGTTCGTTCGTTCGTTCGTTCGTTCGTTCGTTCGTTCGTTCGTTCGTTCGTTCGTTCGTTCGTTCGTTCGTTCGTTCGTTCGTTCGTTCGTTCGTTCGTTCGTTCGTTCGTTCGTTCGTTCGTTCGTTCGTTCGTTCGTTCGTTCGTTCGTTCGTTCGTTCGTTCGTTCGTTCGTTCGTTCGTTCGTTCGTTCGTTCGTTCGTTCGTTCGTTCGTTCGTTCGTTCGTTCGTTCGTTCGTTCGTTCGTTCGTTCGTTCGTTCGTTCGTTCGTTCGTTCGTTCGTTCGTTCGTTCGTTCGTTCGTTCGTTCGTTCGTTCGTTCGTTCGTTCGTTCGTTCGTTCGTTCGTTCGTTCGTTCGTTCGTTCGTTCGTTCGTTCGTTCGTTCGTTCGTTCGTTCGTTCGTTCGTTCGTTCGTTCGTTCGTTCGTTCGTTCGTTCGTTCGTTCGTTCGTTCGTTCGTTCGTTCGTTCGTTCGTTCGTTCGTTCGTTCGTTCGTTCGTTCGTTCGTTCGTTCGTTCGTTCGTTCGTTCGTTCGTTCGTTCGTTCGTTCGTTCGTTCGTTCGTTCGTTCGTTCGTTCGTTCGTTCGTTCGTTCGTTCGTTCGTTCGTTCGTTCGTTCGTTCGTTCGTTCGTTCGTTCGTTCGTTCGTTCGTTCGTTCGTTCGTTCGTTCGTTCGTTCGTTCGTTCGTTCGTTCGTTCGTTCGTTCGTTCGTTCGTTCGTTCGTTCGTTCGTTCGTTCGTTCGTTCGTTCGTTCGTTCGTTCGTTCGTTCGTTCGTTCGTTCGTTCGTTCGTTCGTTCGTTCGTTCGTTCGTTCGTTCGTTCGTTCGTTCGTTCGTTCGTTCGTTCGTTCGTTCGTTCGTTCGTTCGTTCGTTCGTTCGTTCGTTCGTTCGTTCGTTCGTTCGTTCGTTCGTTCGTTCGTTCGTTCGTTCGTTCGTTCGTTCGTTCGTTCGTTCGTTCGTTCGTTCGTTCGTTCGTTCGTTCGTTCGTTCGTTCGTTCGTTCGTTCGTTCGTTCGTTCGTTCGTTCGTTCGTTCGTTCGTTCGTTCGTTCGTTCGTTCGTTCGTTCGTTCGTTCGTTCGTTCGTTCGTTCGTTCGTTCGTTCGTTCGTTCGTTCGTTCGTTCGTTCGTTCGTTCGTTCGTTCGTTCGTTCGTTCGTTCGTTCGTTCGTTCGTTCGTTCGTTCGTTCGTTCGTTCGTTCGTTCGTTCGTTCGTTCGTTCGTTCGTTCGTTCGTTCGTTCGTTCGTTCGTTCGTTCGTTCGTTCGTTCGTTCGTTCGTTCGTTCGTTCGTTCGTTCGTTCGTTCGTTCGTTCGTTCGTTCGTTCGTTCGTTCGTTCGTTCGTTCGTTCGTTCGTTCGTTCGTTCGTTCGTTCGTTCGTTCGTTCGTTCGTTCGTTCGTTCGTTCGTTCGTTCGTTCGTTCGTTCGTTCGTTCGTTCGTTCGTTCGTTCGTTCGTTCGTTCGTTCGTTCGTTCGTTCGTTCGTTCGTTCGTTCGTTCGTTCGTTCGTTCGTTCGTTCGTTCGTTCGTTCGTTCGTTCGTTCGTTCGTTCGTTCGTTCGTTCGTTCGTTCGTTCGTTCGTTCGTTCGTTCGTTCGTTCGTTCGTTCGTTCGTTCGTTCGTTCGTTCGTTCGTTCGTTCGTTCGTTCGTTCGTTCGTTCGTTCGTTCGTTCGTTCGTTCGTTCGTTCGTTCGTTCGTTCGTTCGTTCGTTCGTTCGTTCGTTCGTTCGTTCGTTCGTTCGTTCGTTCGTTCGTTCGTTCGTTCGTTCGTTCGTTCGTTCGTTCGTTCGTTCGTTCGTTCGTTCGTTCGTTCGTTAAACCTATTCGCTTGCTTTGACCCCGCAGGGGCGTCTGCGTCAGCAGGCGTTTGGTGTGTTGCGACACCACGTACCCGAGCACACGAGGGTTGGACCCTCCCGCGTCTAGCCGTGCGCGGCTTAGCCGTGTCTGGGGAAAGGGGGATCCTGGAGGTTGAGCCGATGCTGGGTGTTAGGACCTTTAAGGCCCCCCGGCGGGGGCAACACACCTCTTTGGCCTCTGCTTCGCATAGACGGCGCCCCCGGACTGACCCACCCGGGGGAAATCGGTAGTTGCCTTTTCCAGTCTCTCTCTCCCTCCAATCTTCGTCTTTCTCTTACTTTTCATCTTTCCTGTCTTCTCCTAGCTTCCGCTTACTTCCAATTTTTCCAGGCAGCAAGGGTTAACCTTGTGTGAATAGCCAACCTAGGTTATTTCATATTTGGTTATAGTGGTAATGTACAGCTGGCGTTTGCAGGCCGTGTTTCACACGCCCTGCAGCGTCCCCTTGTAGGACTCCACGGTGGGTGGCTGGCGTTACTGCCGAAATATCACGTCTATTTATGGATAGCTCCTTTCCTCGACTCCCTGATCGCCCTACGAAAAGAGGGCGCACCGAAGATGTATTTAAGTTCTTTGGTCGTGAAAGACCCAACTTCCCACGATTTCATGTGATTCACTCGGAAAAGTCAGACACCCAAGTACGCACAATCTCCCCATTTCTAGTTTCAAAGTCTTTAACTGAGGCTCCTGGTCAAGGTTACAAGGCAACAAGGATGGCAAGTGGAGATCTCCTCTTGGAGCTCCAGAATCTGAAACAATTTGAAAAGTTACCGAGTCTCGTGTCATTTGGGGACGTTCAAGTGACAGTGACTCCGCACCGAACTATGAACACTACCCGCGGCGTTGTCTCAGACGATGATTTGCTTAACCTGACAGATGCAGAGCTCCTGGAGGGCTTTAGTGAACAGAATGTTGTCAATGTGAGAAAAATAAAGATGAGGCGGGATGGTAAAGAGATTGCAACCAAACACCTAATACTCACCTTCAACTCAAGTGTCCTACCCGAGTCAATAGAGGCCGGGTATATAAAGCTCCGTGTCAGGCCGTACGTGCCAAATCCACTGCGATGTTTCAAATGCCAGCGCTTCGGCCACAGTTCGCAGAGCTGCCGCGGCCGCCAAACATGTGCGAAATGTAGTGCCCACGAACACACCACTGAAGCTTGTGCGAACACACTCCACTGTGTAAACTGTGACGGGGAGCACGCCGCGTACTCGCGGTCGTGCCCATCCTGGAAGAAAGAAAAAGAAATCGTAACGATCAAAGTGAAAGAAAATATCTCATTTAAGGAGGCACGCAGGCGGGTTGCATACCTGCCAAAGAAAAGCTTTGCCGAAGTGGCGCGTCAGGGGGCAGCGTCACAACGGCCTCCGGCGGCTGTCCGACCCACAAGCAGTGAGTCGGCAGTCACGCCATCTGCCCCCGCGACGGTTGCAGCTAGCGCTGCTCCGTCAACCGAGGAGAAGGAACCATCGACCCCGAAGGAGGGCGCAGCCGAGGCTGCCTCAACTTCCGAGGTTCCTTCCTGCGCTGGCAACGGCCGGCGTAGCCAAATCCCTCTGGGAGCCCCATCGACCTCCGGGCTGGTGGGCGCAGGGGCCTTGCCCTCCAAGGCGGGGCTCCCTCTGAAATCTTCCCGCTCGCAAGAGCACGTGTCCGGCGCCTCACAAGAGGCAATGGACACTACACCCATCCTCAAGGCGCACCAAGCGCCTAAGGAGCGGCGAGGCTCCCTCGAACGCTCCAGAAAGAACAAAACCCCTATTACAGGGCCTCGAAAGGGTTCTGTAATCTAAGGCATCCCGTCCGTTTCCGTAAACACAGCACCAATTTATTTTAAATATGGATACACAAATCATTCAATGGAACATTAGAGGTCTCCTTACAAACCTTGATGATTTGCAAGAACTCATCCACAAACATAATCCAAAAGTGCTGTGTTTACAGGAAACACATTTAAAATCCAGACACGCAAACTTTCTCCGTACGTATGTTACGTTTCGTAAAGATCGCGATGATGCCATCCCATCATCGGGTGGTGTTGCGATTCTCACACATAAAAGCATAGCATGTCAACCTTTACAGCTTCGAACGCCCCTTGAAGCAGTGGCGGTGCGAGTTGTTCTGCTAAACAAACTCATCACTATTTGCTCGCTTTATATACCCCCACATTACAAATTAACTAAACATGAATTTCAGTCCTTTATAGATGAACTGCCAGAACCCTATGTTGTTCTTGGCGACTTCAATGCGCACAGCTCCCTGTGGGGCGACTCTCGTATAGATGCGCGAGGTCGCCTTGTTGAACAGTTGCTTTTTTCTTCTGGAGCGTGCCTTCTCAATAAGAAAGAACCCACATATTACTCTCTTGCAAACCGATCCTTTTCGTCAATAGATCTTAGTATAGTCTCCCCGTCTCTACTGCTTGAACTTGAATGGGAAGTTGCCAACAATCCTTACGGCAGCGACCACTTCCCTATACTGCTAAGATCAGCTAAAGAAAACGAATATCCACCACACGCTCCTAGGTGGAAGATTGAGACAGCTGATTGGGAGAAATTCCGAACTCTCACCAGGATCTCATGGGATGACATGTCCTCTTTAGAAATTGATGCTGCCGTTCAGTATTTTACAGCCTTCATTATAGATGCCGCGTCTAAATGCATATCTGAAGTAAGTGGTTTCGCATGCAAACGGCGCGTCCCGTGATGGAACGACGAGTGTAGGACCGCCCGTAAGAAACAAAACAAAGCGTGGGGGTTGCTACGCACCTCTCCCACTGCGGAGAATCTTATTAACTTTAAAAAAGCAAAATCTGAAGGAAGGAGAACGCGCCGACAGGCCAGAAGAGAGAGCTGGCAGAAGTTTTTATCGGGTATCAACTCTTATAGTGACGAGGGGAAAGTCTGGAACAGGGTTAACAGGATAAAAGGACGACAAACTTATTCACTCCCTCTAGTAAATACACAGGGCGGTACACTGAAAGATCAGGCCGACTCACTTGGGGAGCACTTTGAGAGTGTATCAAGCTCAAAACATTATTCGCAATCCTTCCTAAAATATAAACAAATAGAAGAATGCAAGCCACTCGTCAATAAATGCCGACAGAATGAACCGTACAATTGCCCTTTTAGTGCTGCTGAGTTGAAAGCTGCCTTGAGCGCATGCAAGAGCTCTGCACCGGGATCCGATAGAATCATGTATGAAATGCTCAAAAACTTACACAATGACACGCAAGTAACACTACTTACACTTTTCAACACTATCTGGGACGCAGGGTACCTTCCAACGGCATGGAAAGAAGCCATTGTGGTCCCTGTTTTGAAAGAAGGGAAAGACCCTTCTTCAGTGGCAAGTTACCGCCCGATAGCCCTCACAAGCTGCATGTGTAAGGTATTTGAAAAAATGATAAATCGGCGACTCATCCATTTTCTTGAACAAAACAAAATGCTTGATCCCTTTCAGTGTGGCTTCCGAGAAGGGCGCTGCACAACCGACCATCTTGTACGCATTGAAGGACATATTCGTGACGCGCTTGTACACAAACAGTTCTTCGTATCGATATTCCTCGATATGGAGAAGGCATACGATACGACCTGGCACTACGGAATCTTGAGAGATTTGTCAGAAATGGGCATTCATGGTAATATGCTAAACGTAATAAAAAGCTACTTGTCCAGTCGTACCTTCCGGGTGAAAGTCGGCAATGTGCTGTCACGTCCTTTTACACAAGAAACTGGTGTACCCCAGGGAGGCGTGCTCAGTTGCACACTTTTTATTGTTAAAATGACAATGCTTCGTGCGTCCTTACCACCAGCCATCTTGTATTCCGTCTATGTGGACGACATTCAAATAGGCTTCAAATCCTGTAACCTCGCAGTATGCGAGAGACAGGTACAGCATGGCTTGAACAAGGTGTCAGGGTGGGCAGAGAAAAATGGTTTTAAAATCAATCCTCAGAAAAGTTCTTGTGTGCTGTTTACAAGGAAGAGAGGCCTAGTTCCGGATCCTTGCTTACAAATGTGTGGACAACAGATTCCTGTAAACAAAGAGCACAAATTTCTAGGTATTATACTCGACAATAGACTCACTTTCGTCCCACACATTAAACAACTCAAAGAAAAGTGTCTGAAAACAATGAACCTAATGAAACTTCTATCCCAGACTACGTGGGGCAGTGACAGGAAGTGCCTAATGAATCTGTATAAGAGCCTCATCCGGTCACGATTAGATTATGGTGCCGTGGTATATAACTCTGCCGCCCCAAGCGCGCTAAAGATGCTAGACCCGGTTCACCATCTAGGCATCCGTTTAGCCACGGGCGCTTTCAGAACAAGCCCAATTGAAAGCTTATATGCCGAATCGAATGAATGGTCTCTCCACCTACAGAGATCATACAACAGCTTTACATATTTCCTTAAAGTACGCTCTAATCCTGAACATCCATGTTTTGATACCGTTACCGATATGACGTGCGCTACACTTTTCAGCAACCGTCCCTCCATAAGACAGCCTTTTTCGCTGCGTGTGAAGGAGCTTAGCAATGAAATGCATGTCCCACTCCTCGAGCATCGCCTAATGCACACAATCAAGCTCTTACCTCCCTGGGAGTGGCAGGTGATACAATGTGACATATCCTTTATAAAAGTCACAAAGCACGCTCCTGAGGCTGAAATCAGAATGCATTTCCTAGAACTACAGCACAAGCACTCCTGTGCAGATTTCTACACAGACGCTTCGAAGTCAAATGCCGGGGTATCCTATGCAGCAGTCGGCCCATCCTTCTCGCAATCCGACGTACTGCATCCCGAAACAAGCATCTTTACGGCCGAGGCCTACGCATTACTCTCTGCCGTGAAACATATAAGAAGATCAAAACTTTCAAAAGCAGCGATCTATACAGACTCCCTAAGCGTCGTGAAGGCCTTGATGTCAGTCTATACACACAAAAATCCTGTACTTAGTGAACTCTACACCGTCTTGTGTAAAGCGTACATATCTAACCAGCGTATCATTATATGCTGGGTGCCTGGCCACAGGAGCATTGAGGGTAATGTTCTGGCGGACGAGATGGCCACGTCAATCGCATCGCAAACTGTTAACCCTACCGCTGCGGTGCCTGTCACAGATCTGAGGCCTTTCTTGCGAAGGAGATTGCGGGACCACTGGCAACGCATGTGGGACGCGGAAACGAATAATAAGCTCCACCTGATAAAGCCACAGTTAGGATTCTGGCCCTCTACTACAAAATCGCGCCGAGCAGATGTCCTATTCTGTCAGCTCAGAATAGGACACACGTTTGGCACCCATAATTTTCTACTAACCGGAAGTGAGCCTCCAACCTGTGGTAGATGCGGGGAGAGGCTGACCGTGCTCCACGTCCTTCTGGAGTGTCGCGAAGCCGAATTTGAAAGAACGAAACATTTTTCCTTAGCTTACAGACAGCACATCCCTCTCCATCCAGTAATGTTCCTCGGCCCAGAACCGCTTTTTAACACAGACACAGTCCTAGGTTTTCTGAGAGATGTGGTCCTACATGTTATTAGCCCCATGCATTCCTAGCGCTTCCTCTCTTTAGAGGATGCCGCTGGGATAGTTGTACGGTATAGCACACGCCTCCAGACCCTTGTGTTTCAAGGGCTCTAAGGAGGCAGTAGTGCTCTAGCATTTATTATAATCTGATATATTTTACCTATTGTATCATTCTTTTTAAATGCATCGAAATGCTCATAGTACAGGTCATATGTCATCGCCATAATTTTATTACACAGATTTTACGCAATGTAGAGCGCATATTTTAAGGCCCCTTTACAGCCACGTCACACCAATTTCATAGTAATCATAGTTACACTGCACACCCACTACCACAGACATGGCGCTCTTTGGCCATTCCTGGCCCTTGCGCCATAAAACCCCATACATCATCATTCGCTTGCTTTGACAATAATGGTCGATGGTTTCTGTACAATTCCTTAAGTTGCGGTATCAAAAACGTGTACTTTTGCGGGCCTTCCGTGACACATCCACTCGTATTTCAAGGGTAAAGTTTTGAACGTAGGCTGCCCTATATATGCACCACCCGAAATTGAGCTTTTTACGCAGCCTGATATTTGTAACAGCAGGCACAGTATGTGTGAATGCGTTCCGCGCGCGGCAGCTCACGCCTTGAAGGAGATAGAGAGAAAAAGAGAAGCGGTAGTTGCATGTTACAGAAGGTAAGCAGTCGGTGCCTAATTATCTGCCCTATACTGGGTGGCTACGTTATTCCTCCTCACAAACGAACGAACAACTCGGAATGCACCTATATAAATATTTATTGACTCCTCAATGCAGACTTGGCTTCGACGGCAAACAGTTAGAGGAAACGAGTTAGGAAAAACATTTCGCTCCGGTGCTCCTAACTAAATAAATACAGGAGGACAGAGAAAGCGTCGTAATGCGATTAGCGTTGTTTGGCAACGTTCCCAACTCTAATGTGCTGCTGTTATTTGCTAGCAAACCCTTGAAAGGTTGCTCTCGCTCATGGTTCAGTGTGCCACCCTCTGGAGCCCACACGGATGCGGGGTCTTACCCCAGACGTGCAGCCACAACAGCCACCGTAGTCGTCAACAGAGAACATTGGAGCAGCATTTCGCTCACCCGAAGAAGCGGCCATAGTCGTCGCGCTCTCCCAAACAGAGGTTGAAGTCATAGTGAGCAACTCCCAACAAGCGTGCCGGAACTTTGCTAGCGGCAGAATTCGTACCACTACGCTCAAGATCATCAATCAAAAGCCGCCAACGAGATCAGTCATGATCATCTGGGCGCCAGCTCATCACGGCATTCCTGGCAACGAGGTCGCCAACCACGTGGCTCGAGATCTGACCCACCGAGCCGACGCCGAGGGATCTGAACCCGAGCGCATGCACCCTGTAATCTCGTACCAAGACATCACACAACACTACAAGCTAACCCGCAGAACATATGCACCACCACACACGTCACTACTCTGAGGGCAAGAGCGATTCCCCCGAGCTTTACAGCTTACTACATTCCCCCACCCAGCCAGAAAATCCTCATAGCCCCTACACAATTCTCTACGCAATGCCGCTTCTGCGCAGAGCCTGGGTTCCTCAGGCACATAGTAGGGGGTTGCAGAGCGGCACCATTGAATCCACTGAACCCTTACCACACCAACGAGCTTTGGGATAGAGCCTTGGCCAGCTCCGACCTCGAGGATCAGCAATGGCTGATTGCGAGGGCCCAGGATGCGGCCCGAGCTCAAGTCATCCTGGAATGAGGACGCCTCTCCAAAGCTGCATTTACCTAATGAAAATATTTATTCTCTCTCTGTGCCCGCATTTCTTCATTCCTTTTTGAATTTACGCTGTCATTTTTTTCAATTTCTTGGACATCATAAAACTAAACTAAAGGAACATTGAGTTTAGCACTTTATAAATCAAGAAGGCATTGAGTATTCAAGGAGTATATACAGAGTGTCCCACGTAAATTTAGTAAAGCCTTAAAAATATGCAAATAACACGTAGCTAGATAGAACCATGTAATGTTGTTTCGGTCCCTTGGAAATACTCAGATTATTTCTCGCATCCGGCCTAACTAAAATAATTAGTCTTCATCAGCTAATTAACTTCTCAAATATTAGAATTATATGAAACGTGTCAATGACGAAATTGTAGACCAACATGAAAGACTCTGGATACAGCTTTCTGTTGCTAAATAAGTGCTACATAAAGGTGTTTTTGCGAGCGTGAAAGAAGCCCACTAATGCAGGTAAAATTGCCGTATGACTGACCGCTCGAAGCACTTGACGTGATAAACGATAATTCTGCTTCTCAGAGTTGCTAGTATTCGGTTTCTCTCTTCATTGCAACAACTTCCATTCGAAACGGTCAAGCCGTTATCTGATGAAAGCATATCTGCGTTTCAGATATTATTATTAAGGAATCAAAGTTGACCAGCTAAAGATGAAGCATCGCCAGAGGGAGCTTCAAGCGGACGGTCTCTTGTAGGTGTCTAAACGAGCTGCGAGCGCTAACCATGCTCGTCGCGCCGTCTCGTGCCATCGATCGCCCACTACTGCACATAACTTCGTTACCATAGGGTTTCCTATAGATGGCTTGTATTGACGCCGTCGCGGCCGCCATCTTGAAGTACCAGCAAGCCGAGGAGCCGCGTAAGCAAGCAACTCCGCCACCTTCAAGCTTTCGTCGCCACCACCAAAAATATCGTTCTCCACGCGTACTTCAAAAGTACTGCTGGTGTGGTCATTTGATTCCCGCAGTTTCCCTAAGCTATTCGCTTACTTTGACAACAAATTTTGGTCCCTGGTATCTAGATTTTTTTTTTCACTTCAGGACAATTAAAAAAAGAAGTGCTGGCTCTCCCGTAATCTAGAGTAGATGTAAGCATGACATAGCAGCCGCCAAAAGAAATTGGCTTGAGAGGATGGATGGAAACAACTTTAGAGAAAATGATTCTATTGACAATCCTAAACATGGCAGTACTGCACGTTCGCAACGACACACCCCACCCCACCCCACCGCACCATGCCACACTGTGAACTGGTCCGTGTGGACGCTGTCCAGCTAGAAGAAGAAAACCGGCTGAAAGCGGCAAGAAAGGCAACGAAAGGCGCCGGGGAGACCACGCGCACTGCCCAGGTAGAAGAAGAAAAGCGCTTGAAGAAAGCGCGACCGAACGTCTCGGAAAATCTCGATTCTTGCTCCGTGATCTCGACGCAAGAGGTCACGTGTTGGGCTGCCACTCAGCAAATGGTTGGCTTGACGGAGCGTTCGCTTGCCAAGGCTGGCTGCGGGACGTAATGCTCTCTCCTTACTTTTTCCTTCTTCCATGAAGGCAAAGCAGCGCACCAGACTCGTCCGGTGCCACGCCACACAGCAGCTCGGCGAGCGCAGTAGATTCAGCAGTAAATTCCATTTCCCATAATCGAAGTGTATGATACTCTACATCTGCCTTTTGAACATCGCTATTGGAAATGCCAAATAAAGCTTCAGCTTTTTCATAAAAAAGCGCTAAAGACGAAAGAAACAAACACGACATGATTATCTGTATGAGACGTGATAATTGTGATACCGCTTTTCTTTCTGATTTGCGAAGTTGTAAACTCTCCATATCATTCTTATTTAATTTTCATGTTTTTGGAAATGTCTTGGTCAAAAAACATTGTTTATGTGAGAAAAAGGGGCTCTGAGCATTAAATGTATCTTAATTGCAGCTTTAAAGTTAGCAATATACTAGACAAATATGGTGTAGTATGTGCGGAACAAAACGATTTCACTGTTCAAATGCGTCTAGATAGCTTTAATTTGTTGTTTAAATGCAGTTTCTCTATCTCGCCTAATTTTTTAAGGGTGATACATCAAAATGCCTGAAGGAATTATTTATTTTTTATTGTAATGTGCAAAATACACTGAGAATAGTATTCTTGGACTGAAAAGACGAAATATTTTGTCGAATGTTTCTTAGGAATACGTTTGTTGCTTGTCGGCAATACCCCGCAGAACACTGGAAACGAGCTTCACCCGAAGCCACCTGTGGCTTCTTTTTTAACATTTGCAAGACACTTCTCGTCGGTTGTGAAACAGAGGTGTACATTGCCGTTCCTCTACGCTGCACTTCATTTGCAATACATTTCTTCTACATACCACTGAAGCAGAGACTTGTTTTATTTTTTACATCGGCCTTATTCATTACCTGACAGCAGAGGGAAAATACCGATGTTCTGAACCTTTTGTTTCTGTTCTAATTCAACAAACGAAATTTATTGCCTATTGTTAGATGTTGACCGAAATGATAAGCCAGAAACTCCATACTTAAGAGGAAGCTTTAGCTCGGGCCCAACTCCGACGCGGCCTATTCAAATACATGTAAAACGCAAAAACGTTTTTATGAGATAACCCCTCGACCGATTTTGATGAAATTTGTTGCATTTGAGAGGGAAAGTGACATTCTAGTGACTGTTGGTCGCGGAATTTCTATTTAGGTCCTGAATTTTGATAAGAAGATTTTCAAAAATTCGGAAGCTTGAAAAAAATAGAAGCATGAAGTTTACAAATTCATAACTCTGCATCAAGAGCAGATATCGCGGTTCTGTAAACGGCATCCATTTGACCATTGAAAGCGGACAAATTTCATACGTCATTTTATATCTTACATGAATTGGTTACGTTGTTTACAAAGGTTCTGCAAAAGCTGTATTTCCATATTACTAAATTTTTTTAGATTCATGTATAGCATCTCAATTTTGTCCGCTTTAGATGTACTATTAGATGCAATTCAAAGAATTGTATTATCGTTTTTTGTTTTAGAGTTACAGAGTTGTAAACTTGATAGTTACTATTTTTGAAAATTTGCGATATTTGTCAAATTTTAATAAAAAATTAAGGACCTACATCAAAAATTCGAAACCAACAGTCACTAGATGTTCAGTTTTTCTTTTAAAGCCAACAAACCTCGTCAAATTCGGTGCAGTGGTTGCCGAGAAAAACGAATTCTCCTTTTACATGTGTTTAGATAGGAGCACCCGAGCTAAAGCTTCCTCTTAAGGCTGAAACTCAGCAAGCAAGATATATTGTACTCGTTTGTTGCCTGTAGACAACACTCGTCCATAAAGGGCTAAGAAACAGGACAGAATAAGCGTACAAAAATTCACCCTCCAGAACCGCCGACAGTGGTCGCTGGTGCATGAATTGTACAATAAATCTTAAGGAAACTTCAGCCCGGAATAACTGTCCAAGGTTCCGTTAACAACGCCAGAGCTATGCGCAGGAAGAAATGTATATGCGTACGTGGACGTTGTAAAGAAGTTATAGAGGGTGCGAACGAAGACAATGAAGTGCCAAGGGCTCCAGAATAAAGAGTTAAGTACCTTGGTGCTATTTACGATGGCCAACTCACCTGGCGCAGCCACAGTTATCATATTCAAACAAAGGCAGAACGTGCCGTGGCTATGCTCCGCCGGCTCAGCCATCGTCGCTCTAGAATACGCAAAGATACCTTACTGATGATATATACGGTGTACGTTCGGCCTATATTAGAATTCGGCTGTGTAATATTTTCCGTTGGTCCCGGCTGCAAAATTAAACCTCTCATACTCTTAGAAAGGGAAGCTCTTTGATTATGCCTTGGGCTACCTAGATTTGTTGCCAACAGTGTTTTATATAAGGAAGCTCATATACCCACCATAGATTGCAGATTCCGCATGCTTACGGTTCAGACATTTTTTTTTTAATTCATGACTTTTAAATAAGACGTAAGCAATACGTATTTATTACTGAACCGTATGAGTTTTTTCAAGTACCGTGTTCGAGATTACACAGTCCTCAGATAATATTTGTGCATGCACAGTTACGAAAATTGGATGTGTTCATACGCCAAGTTTGCCATTTAAATGATGTCTTACGAGACCTCCAAATTGAGTTCGAGGACTTATTTCCAAATCGTGCTAAACTACTACCAAGCAGACATTTAATTAATATCTTACATGTCCACCTACACTAGCTAACCACTGACAATGTAATAGCTACTGACGCTTCTGTGTGCAATGAGAAGGCAAAAGTGGGGATATTCTCTGAATCTCTTCAATGGTCTTACTCCCTTGGCCTTTCCGACTTCCCACCCATATTTCAGGCAAATTATTAGCTATTATATTAGCGTTACGAAAACTCCCCCAAAATAACCTATTAGCTGTTATTGTGACCGACTCGCTATCTGATGCACAGCACTTAGTGTATCTTTAAATTCAAGAATTCAACGAACATTTCGTTCGATGGTACCTCTGTACTTACGGAAAGTATGTTTGCATCGTGTACCGGGACATCTCGGGTTACACTTGGACGAAATAACTGATTCGCTCGCACGAGCATCCCTCAATGGCCCTATCATATCTGTTTTACCGACATCAGCCTATGTCACCTTCGGCTAGGTATAGAAATTTCTCTATATCGCAAAACTCTGCAGTATCCATGCAAACACCGTCTTTTCAATTCCACCATCTTGGATTCCCATGTAATAATTGCTGTCCATCAAGACAATTGGAAGTTTCATTTACAATATTGAGATGCCCTATACCGCCTCTAAATTTTTACCTACACAGGTCGGGTCTCGCTATGTCCTCTCTCTGTTCTTTTGCAGTGCATCTGATTCTATTGAACAATAAATTCTCTCGTGCCGCAGCTTTTCAAGACAACGAAAATTCTTAGAAAGATCATTTAGCAAACTTCGGCTCTCGCTCACCTCACCAACCATTCGTTCTTTTGGGGCGACTTTACTGGGATCCAGCCACAGGGATGCTTTTCTTGCAGTTTACAATTTTATTAGAGAGACAAAAGGATTACCTTGCTGAATTTCTAAAATCATCAATTAATTCTATTATTTCATTTCCTTATGTTAACTTACTTTATCGAAATCTTAGCAATACTTTCATTGCACTTCTAAATTACAGTTCTTTAGTCCCATGCTTCATTGTAAAAATCTAGTTTTCCTTTAATTCTAACCATACGGAAAACCGCCTATTTCTTGGCCAATCCCCCATAGTGGGTATGCGCCAGTGTTTGGGAAACGAAACGAAAGATGGCTGACACAATAGCCTAGCCCCACTGTCTTATTACAAATTGACGCCGCCGCATACTTTCTGTGTGGACATTTAAGTCGAGATGTCGGTGGACTTCGTCATCGGAACAAATCAACGTGGTGGCATCCGAATCTTGGCTGCAACCCCTCAAGATGAAAAGGCACAACCTCTTCCCAAAGGAATGCGCACTGACGCATTTGTCTCCTATATAAGCGCTAGAACGAAGCTCACTTCAGATGATTTAAGTGCAAAAGAAAAAGTGAAGCTGAATATGAAATTTTAGGATTATGAGAATTTTGTTCTGACTCCAACACGAAACTGCACGAAGCCTCCTACCGTTGATTCGTCTGACAGCTGCATCAACCTGAGCACTAAGTTTCTTGAAGTCCAACAGGAACAGAATAGATTGCAAAATGATTTAATGCATTTGCTTGTAAACATGACTCAAAACAGAGCGAACCTTGAACGCGTGAAACCAAACATATCTGATGAAGAGTACAGTAGTCCCGAGCCCTGGCTAACATCTTATGAATATACCTGCAATGAAAACTACTGGTACAGTGAAAGGGTAGTTACGAATTGCGTGTCAACGCTCACACCAACAAGCCCTGAACGGAATCGAAGGACAGTTTTCTCAGATTCGAAAGCGCAAATCAGTTACATGTCTATGGAGAAAGAAGCTTTAGCAGTTCTAATGGCCGTATGCCGTTTTGTACCTTACCTGGATGGCAGGAGCTTCACGCTCTTTACCGATCACCAAGCCTCAACTTATATCCTTAACCTCGCAGAACCTAGAGGAAAAATCGCGAGGTGTGTGAGTCAGCTCCAGCAGTTTGTGTTCGTGGTCCATCACAGACCTGGGGATGCCGATGCACTTTCGAGACTTGCGGTAACCCCAGATCAGAAAATTATCAACTCAATTCTGTTGTGGGAAAGAGATGAAGAACTGGAGTTCCACAGTGGAAAATTGATAGTCCCGGAGACAATGGTGCCCCGAATCTCGGAACCTTATCATGACTCTCCGGACTCTGGCGGGCACCACGGGTTCTGTCGAACTTATCGCAAGATTCCTCAGTGATTCCGATGAAAACACATGAAAGATGACGTCCAGCGAAGTGTGCAGTCTTGCCATCAATGTCACGTCTACAAAGCCAAGTACCTTCAGAGAACAGACGAGATGGTCCTACCTCAGCATTCTTGCATACCGTTTGAAGTCATGCAGGTGGATTTTGCATAGCTCAAGAAAAAGGCTGCAAGAATAAAGAAAACAATCTTTTATAGTGGCACTAGGTCAGTGCACTAAAATAGTGGCTGCCCGACCGGGAAGGGAAGAAGCAAATAGTGTGGCAGTTCTTTTAACTGAGAGACGTTTAAGAATACTAAAGTAGTAGTATCAGACAATCGACCGGCATTTGTAAGCCAGCGGATGCAAGAGTGGGTGAAGGAACGAGGAGTTGTCTTGCGATGCTGCGTGCCCTACCATCCTGAAGGAAATGGCATATGGCTGAAAGAATCATACGTGACTTGAAACAGTTTATTTCCATGTATCGCAGTTTCAAAGGCGGATGAAAGTGCGGCTTGGAGGCCGCTGTAGCTCATAACAATCGGTCGCGCAGTACGAGCAACGGCTGAATCCCGTATTTTACTGAGTTTGAAAAAACGACGGTGCTTCCCGCTGATCAACAGCTCGTTATTGCTGACCGCCTGCAATTGCACGTGAAGCCAAAAACTGCTAAAGCATACCAGCGATACCGCGAATTTGTGAAGAGATATTTCGACCACCGCCACTACACGCGGATGCCTCTTATACAGATGAACGATTTAGTATTCGTCAGAAAATAGCTTCCAGGTACGAAGCAGGTGTACATGGCACCGTATCGCGTGGTGCAAACTGCAGTGCAAAAATGTTTTCTCAAGGGAGTTGGTTACGTCAGTGATGACGGCGTGGTCGAATTCGTAACGATTGGGAACATCTTTGTGTATCTTCCCAGAAGGGATGAGTCTTCATACGTAGGTAATAAATGTATTTAGAGCGTCATAAAATAAAGAAGGAAAAGCCTCATGGGCTGGCTATAACATTGGAATCAAGCCAGGCACGTGGAGCGAAATGATTCACCTTAAGAATTTGCTAATTTCTCTTCCTTCCATTATTCCTCTTCGCTTCCTCTTCGCTTCCATTATCCTTGGGAACTAAAGAACACCAATCAGAAGCCAGCTGTGAGAAATGTTGCTCTCAGTTTGAATCTTTGCAAAGCGATGCACATCTACTTACGATTGGTGTTTTAAGCTGTTAAAATGCTCGAAACACGCCGTCAGGTTTCGAGACATTCCTCACCCGACTCTACCATAATCTATTAAGAGAGGAATTAACTCGCGAGTAATCTTGAGAAAACTAATGGCATTTTATTGAATTCGTAAACTTGTTACCGGTAGGGGACATGTAGTGGTTCCAGCAGCTGGGAAGTTGTAGGTAAAAAAGTGGGGAGTGGTGCGAATATCAAAAATGTTTTAGCCGAGCAGCGGCATATCGTAGCTGCGATATCTTGCGGTATATCGTAAATAAGCAGATTTGGTGCCTATCATCCTCTCTCCCGTATCAGGCAAGTATTGCATGTGTTCAACCACAGGATTGTTTGCACAGCATCAAAAAAGGTTCCTGTACCAACCTTGAGTGCACTGCCGTTTACAAAAAGTGAGTCTTTCTTCGTGCACAGCATTACCCATAGCTGAGGCGCGTTGAGGGAAAGGCCCGAACAACGTTTACAAGACAATCCCGCCTCACAGACTCAGCGGATGGACTCAGCAGCTGCGTGGATCGTGCCGTGATTGGTCGATCACGTGAACCGCTCGTCTCAGGGGCTGAATGCTATATTTCATTTCAGAAAGCGAAACATTTCCGGCTAAAGCAACAACACCCACAAAAATATTTAGACATGACATTTGTCGATGGGTATATTCTTTAACACTATTTATAAATACAGCACTTATGTACTCTCAATAGAATAAATCGGAATACGTTTCAGTTTAACGTACGTGTTACAATAGGGTGCGATCTGCAGCGAGGGTTCGAACTAACCTATGTCTTTTTTTTTATTTGATCGCGAAGGTATAAGCCCATGCTTATTGGCCCACGAGGCTGCCTTTCGAAGCTTAATAATATTGACTCATGACCGCGCCTATGCACCGAAGAGCCCAGAGTTCGCGGACAGACAGCTTTATTTGTGCGCTTTCTAATGTACACATCATTAGGAATTTCCTAATGATGTGAATACCACAATGTGAAAGCTGCTTGATAATACTAGTGCAAAGGCGGTACATTATTCGCAAACTATTCGAGGAATATTCGATATTTGATTCGATACGATTCACTGCTGGTACTAATCGATTCGCACTGGTCTCAAGACTAATATTGGCGCACCTCTACTTGCACGTTATCGGTGTATCCACGTCGCATCCCATGATGTCATGTGGACATGTCTTTGCATTTCAACAAAACTGTAGAGTTGCGAATAAAATACCATTGCATGCATCATCCACAGCATTGCATTGCAGAGCCCTTACATAGCGTTTAGTCGTAACAAGTCAAGAAAGCTTCGCACAATGTATGTTCTAACAAGTGCGTTACATCTGTCGTAATTTTTGTACAATGACATTACAGGAATAAGGGCGTGCAGGGGTAAATTGTTCTCTGAACTTGAACCGACGCGGCCATAAGCCAACAAAGAAAGGCTGAAATATTGGCCTCAAATTCTGCTCCGTTTCTTCACAACGTTTGTTTCGAAACAGCACACAATCTGAGCCTGTGGCAGTCATCCAAGAGGCGGCAGTTTGACTTTCATTTACACTGCAAACTATGAAATGCTTTCACGAAAGATATGCGCGATTCATGCAATGTGAACTTCCATTACCCTGGAGAAAATAATGTTTTTCACTAAATAAAAGAGGAAATACGTATGTAACGTGTTATCAAGGTGTTTGTCGGTGAGTGCTGTTCACCGGACTGTCAGTGTTATCGAGTTGTTCGGCGCAGCGCGCAACTAAACAGTTAAACAAGTTTGCGCCTTTGGGGCTTATCTTGTCCCTCAACAATAATCGCCATCTTGCGCGCCTTTTCTTTCTCTAACGCTTCGGGCCCGGTACTTCAGGATCACTAACGGCACGCGCGTTATCATCGTGACAAAGTATTCTCGGCAGGAAACTAGCGAGCTCACAGTTTTCAAGAAAGGAAACGCTAGCAAGGCACATGGCCGACGGGACAAGGGAAGACTCAACGGGTGCAAATATTTTTAAGAGTTTACTGAGTTGAAAATCCCTGAATCCTGTGGCAGATCTGTAGCTAAAGCGTCTTGCCTAATTAGATTGTGGACATGACGCGAATGCGTACATTCTCGAATGCAAGCCAGCACGAGTGATCATTCTGGGAATGTAAATGTGATACGTCTGTGTACCTACCGTACACACTTGATCTGTGAGATCAGATTCCGATGGCCGATGACTGCGCTCGCCGTTATCGTTGTGCATTCGGTATTACTGGTATTGTGCATTCGGTATTACTTTTGCGAAAACAATTACATGGACATTCCAGGCGCATTTCTGCCGTCGGCGTCACCGTTAGGTCCTGTATAAAGTCCAAGGCCGATAAAACCGTCGCCGCACGCCGTATGCTGTATGTGCGAGTGAAGGCTTGCGAGGGTAAGCCAGCAAACGCGGTTCAACCTGGCGTGCGCGAGCGAGAAACGCCGGCTGGAAGCGTGCCGTCTTCTGTCGCGCGCGAGGCATGGGGGTCAGGCGACGGAGGGCGGGAGGCACTCTTCTCCGGCGGCTGCTAAGGTATCTCGATGTCCTCCTCTTGCACCACTCCGTACAAAGTGGAGACATTCGCGGCGTCTCCACACGGCGTTGGCCGCGCGAATGGCGGACCCCGTAAAAGACGCCTTTGGCAGAAGGCCATAGGGCCGCGTTGCCGGCGCTCGTGTGTCTTGAAAACAGTCTGCGACGTCGCCAAAATGCGCGCCCACGCGAGCCTCACCTTCAAAGCGATCTGCGACGTTTGCAGAGTGTGCGTAGGGCCGGTAGCTTCGAACGCGCTGTGCTTTCGACGTTTCGTCCGCGTTGAAGCGAGAGATGCACGAAGGTCAAGTCGCTTGCTGCTGCCGCGATTCCTTAGTCCAGCGTTTTGACAGCGAGTTTCCGCGCTCATCGAGCCAGATGGTTTCATGTTTGCTTGTGTGCGCGTGACACCGTCCTTGTTGATTTGGTTAAAACACGTTGGCAAGCTAGTTGGTTTCAGTCCATGATAGAATGTGTCAGCGCAACTGAACAAGGACGACCAGAACACAGACAGCGCTGTCTCTGTGTGTCTGTTCCTTCCGACGCCCTCGTTGAGTCACGCTTACACATTCCATCATTGTTAAGTTAGTTAGTAAGCGAGTGTTTACAAGTTTATATGGCCGGTAAAACTACTGTCCTTACTTCGTACAGCTATATTCTAATTTGTTATCGCAATCGGTGCTTGCTTTTCGTGTGGAACTGCATTTTTTTTCCTGGGCGCTATTTGGCCCATAAGGAGATTGCGGACTCGTAGTTCCGCCGCCGTCTCGTTCTTCACCGCCCCTACAACGTGGCAGAAACGGACAAATGCAATTGCAGCACGGAAGACATGGCCCAAGTGAATTCCAGTGCTTTCTCATAGCTTCGAAGAGAAGCTAGAGATTTGATCACGCATGAGCGGCGGCTGGCGCTTGTAGTCTGTTGACATCTCTCGATCTGTTTTTATTTTTTTTTTTACAGCACTTATTGAGTTTGGTGCCATAGGTGCACTTACTGAGTTTCACGTGGACGCTAGGAAGAGTGCTTGTTTAACAATACGCGTTTTTTTTAGCCACTGTTTCCTAGCACTCGGACGAAACGATGCCTTTTCTTTTAGGTTACTGCACCACCTTGCGCCGTAATACGAGCGGTGGTTCTTAGACAGGCGTCACGCGTAAATTAACTCTTTCGCCCGTGAACTGCCGTGTGGCCTCCACGTGCGCAACTTCCTGGGCTGCAAGTTCCAACTTCCCGTCGAAGTGCGCGATCACGATTCCCCATATCTAATCGGGTGCTCTATCTTGTAGTTCGCTTCAGCTATTAGTTCGCGGACTCGCAGCTGGAGCGCCGCCCGCTTCCATGCCGTGATTGGTCGGTGGCCGGCGCATCGCGATGACACAAGCGTGGTTACTGCAAGCAGCCTTCGTCGAGCTCCCACTCGGATTTCGCCGTCTAATAACGTTTCTGGCCACCTGACATTTGGAAACATAATATGGCGCGTGTAGCGCTAGTGCTACTGCAGCGCCCCCTTCACTAGATACAAGCGGTGCCTACAGCGCTGACGGGAAACTCGATCGCGTCGTTACCGGGGCCCCGTTCGGCCGCAGATGCCGCCTTCCAATTACTCTTGTTTATATCCTTGCGACATAAGCAATATCGAGAGGGTGCGCGATCCCACAGGGCGTGCTATCACGCCTCCCTTCTCCCCCTACTCCCTGCCAACTCACGGGTGAGCGAGTCCGCCCCAGCAGAATAGCTCAGTATTTAGGCGACGCCACGTGCAACCCATTCTGCACGCTCAGAAAGTTTCCCCATAACCAGAACGCACCATAGCAACGTAATCCCAGCGTTCCAGGCCCGGGAATAAGACCATTTTGCAAGCTAAGTTAATCACTCCCTCTATTCTAGCACAGATTTACTTCGGTGTCGTCCTGGGTTATGGTAGTTGCGGATTTCCTATGAGGGTGGCAGTGCGAGGCGTTATGCGAAGCATACTATAAATTATCAGGTTACTGAATGAATTGTTCACGAAGGATTTCCTATTTTTTTATTATTATTATGCGTCATCTTATTTTTGGGTGCCGAGGAAAGTAGGTCGGCTTGACATCTCTGTCTTTCGGATTGTTTAGTTCAAGCTGCACTCGAAGAAACTTACCGACTGGTGTGAGTTGTTAATTTTTAAACAAGCAGCGAGATTTTTCGACGCGAAAGCTGCAAGAAGCCAAAGAAGAAGCGCTGTGTTTACGGAAGTGATCGGGTCATTTGACGCACTTGGCGCAAAAACACTTCTGCGAGGAAACTAAAAAAAGCTTAAAGGCAATTTGCCCGCCTTTCTTAAACTCGAAAATAATGAAACAGGATGTCCTGAAAGCGCGGTTCACGTCGATGAGTACGTAGCGCAACAAACTAAAACACAAGTTCAAGGAAATAGTGTGGTATTGCACTATACGATTCTGGCATACCTCGTGTCGCAACATTTTTCAAAGCAAGAGAACCATGAAAAAGTTCGTTTTTTCGCGGCATCCTCGCGCGAGTACTAGAAGTGACAGCTGCAGTGCGTCAGCTGTAGTGGACAACTGCACAATGGCCTTTATTTATTTTCATGGTGCACGCCTTGACAGCAAGAAACTTAAGTAAACTCAATGGAAACTGCTAGCACTCGCTTCAGTGCTCGACGGCCTGGGAAGGTATTTTTGGGTCTCTACTGCCCTGTTCACGGCGATAGAAAGGCCTTGTTGAAATAACGCCGATAGCTTGTCCAAAATGATTAAAACTTGACACTTAGGCGGAAGGCTGGCTTTTACAGTGTATGTACGATCAGCACGCGCTAACAGAGGTGATCGCCCTCAAAGTAACACTGTGACATATGCTACCCGTCATTGTATGCGAAAATCGAACCATGTGACGCAATTCATAGAAAATTTCCATTCTTTCAGAAGGCGGCAGAAGGTCGCATCACTCCGCAAATGCAAAATAGAATAAATCTGTGTTCATAGTTTACACGCGGCCAAAGAAGAACGTTTTCTTCTTGGTCGTTTTCGCGGTGAAAAAGTCTTCATCAAAGACGCCTGCCGGCACATCACCCAGAGTTCGCCATTGACCCAGTCGTCCTCCAATATATCCGCCCTTCAAACGCATGGGACCGGAGCGCCAACCAGGGCTCGTGCAGGCTTCCCGGCATTCACTTTCCGTGTAGAACCGGTTGGTACCGGTTAGGCAGCTATGGCCCCTCAAGACAGCGACTGAAGCCCGCGTGCAGGTGACACGGCGGTCCTCAGGAGAGCTTACGGCAAAGTACGGGAACCTGGGAAAACGCTCACGTCATGTATGCGCTTGTCATTCAAGGGGTTTATAGCGCCAAACCAACTCCCAGGCTATAAAAGGGCTTTACCGTGCCAAATCAACTCGCGGGCTAAGACACACCGCTTGACAGCCTGGGATTTTAAATCCCAGTTCTTAGATTTGGACAAAGGTATAGTTCCACATTTATTATTTTTTTTTAATTTCAAGTACACCCTGCAGCGCCGAAGCATTATAGCAGGGGAGTGGGTAAAACATAAAGTGGACTAGCACGAGAAGATAATCACACAAAAGGGAGGGATGACAAAGGAGCAGTGTATAAGAAAGGTACATGAAAAAAGTACGTGAAAAAAAGTGCAAAAAAAGTACATCAATAACCGTACAAGAGAAAAAAAAAGTACATTCAGCCTGCAGCCATTGGTTTGGAAGAAGATTGCAATCACAAATCGTTGATTCGTCTTAAAAAATACATCCCGAGGAGCACTCACAACTTCAACTGGCAACTTATTCCATTCAGAAATACTCCGGAGAAAAAAAAGTAAACTTCATATAGTTCTATTTGCAGGAAATTTCACGTATTTTGAAACTGTGGTCTCTTCTGTTTGAGATATAGTGGGGTACTTTAAGGTATTTCAGCTTGTCAATGCCTGTCGCATCAGTGTATGTTGCGTGCAGAAGTTTCAGCCGGTGCTTCTGGCGTCTTATCCGTAGCGGTTCTAGTCTGATGTGTTTCTTTATTGCTGTTATACTTGCGTGTCTCGAATACTGCCTTGATATAAACCTGGAAGCACGGTTTTGTATGCCTTCTAACTTATCAATCAGGTACCGCCGGTAGGGATCCCACAAGGCGGTGGCATATTCTAATTGCGGCCTTACCAGCGACTTATATGCTATGGTTTTAAGAATCTGAGGGGCAGTTCTAAGGGTTCGTATAAGTAGGCGAAGCATTTTCCCGGCTTTGCTGATGGTCATATCAATATGGCTGGAAAAGGACAGATCAGCAGTTAGATGAACACCTAAATATTTAACTTCGTTAACCTTCCTGAGTATGGAATCTCCCAGTTTGTAAGTAGGTTCATTACGGATTTTAGATTTAGTGAATGTTACCTGGTAACATTTATGGTTATTGAGGTTAAGTTCCCAGTTTTGACACCAGGAGGTTATGCTATAGAGGTCCTGCTGGAGAGCGTCTATATCATGTTGATTGCGAATGGATCTGTAAACAACGCAGTCATCTGCAAAAAAGTCTAATTTGTGAGGAAATCTTTGAAGCGATGTCATTGATGAAAATTTAAAAGAGCAGTGGCCCCAGCACCGAGCCTTGCGGCACTCCAGAAGTGACTTGGACAAACCTAGATTTCTTGCCTCCTATAACTACGCATTGTATTCTGTCGTTCAGGTAATCTTCAATAACCTTCATGACTTTCGCATCCAAATTAAGAGTGCTCATTTGATGTATTAACAGGTCATGTGATACGGAATCAAAGGCTTTGCGATAGCCGAGAAAAACTGCATCTGTACGCATTCTTTTTGCAGCAGTATCTGCAAGCTCATGAAATAGTTCTATCAGCTGAGTGGTGCAGCTCAAGCCTTTTCAAAAACCTTGCTGATTTGGAAAGAAAAAATTGCTTCTTTCTAAGTGCCTTATTATATTGCTGTAAAGAATGTGCTCAAAAAGTTTACAACATATGGAACAAAGTGAAATTGGCCTATAGTTAGATACGGAGGATTCGGAACCATTTTTAAACACTGGAACTACTTTGGCTTTTTTACAGTCTTTAGGGAGCACGGCACTTTCGAGGGTATTGCAGAATATTATTTTTAAGTATTGAGATATGATGAAAGAACAGGCTTTGAGTATCCCCGGAGAGATTCCGTCTGGTCCAATTGCTTTGGCTTCATTAATGGAGTTGAGACAGTTCCTGATACTCCTCAATGTAATAGTAATTGGAGGCATTACATTTGGCACACTGCAAGTAGTGTTGGGAAAAATATTCCTATGTTTCGTTTTTAGAAACACTGATTTAAAGTAATTGTTAAAACATTCCCCTTTAGCGTTGCTTTCACGTATCTGGATTCCGTTGTGAAGAATACTTGCAATACCTTTACTCTCCTTCAGCGTCTTTCTTAGGTAGCTCCAAAATGCTTTTGGATTTGTGTTGATAGAATCGGCTAGTCCGGAGAAGTACATGTCTTTGACGGTAATGATAGCATCGATATATTCCATGTGTAACTCTTGTAGACGGCGCTCATATTCCTTTGATGGGTTCTTTTTATATTTTTGATAAGCATGAGTCCTTTGCTTTATCTTGCTTTTATCATCCAGGGTTTGTCTACATTTAGTTTGTCGGAGACGTACTTGAAAGGCAAATGTTTTTCAATCAAGGATGACAGCACGCTTTTAAGAGAATTCCACAGAATGTTGACACCCTCGTATGAGTTGTGTAAAAGCCTGAAACGCTGCTTCTAAACCAAGACTGATTTCACTAAAATTTGCCCTAGAGTAGTCATACACTTTGCGAGTTTCATGGGTAACAGGAATTATTTGTGGCAGAGTAAGCATTTCAGTGACAACTTTGTGATCACTAATACCAGGTGAAACACAAACATCATGAACAACGCTCGGATCATTGCAGAATAGTAGGTCAAGGATGTTATTTCCGCGTGTACCTTTCACCACGTATTGATCAAGCCCATATTTGCAAACCATACCAAAAATGCTGAACAGGTTCCGTCTGAACGCGTGCTCTTATCCCAGTTTAAGTTTGGAAAATTGAAGTCTAATGCTAGCCCAATTCGATTATCGGGAAGCGAGGCCAGTGTATCATCCAGTGATGTGATAACTTGTGGTCGTGCGCTGGGTGGACGATGAACTACGCCCAACGCTATCGTTCCTTTATAACGAGTTAGGAGCCTGCACCAAGCTGATTTATGATAGCTGGTTTCCATGTCTATTGCGTTACGCTGCAGAACATGCGTTACGTTTCTTTTACTGCATCTAGCTAGGTCCGCCAAATTCACGGTGCCTTTCTTTTTTTTTATTCCCGTAAGATCGCAATTGTTTTCCTTCTTTAAGCTTTAAAGCTGTGATATTGAGAAAGGCACGTGTCGTATCCTAGCGACAGCACTTTCTACAGTGACATCTGATATCCGGTCCTCATTGGAAAGGTGTTTTTGTGGTAACCAACGCAATTTATCTCACAAGTAGAGCTTTAGCGTTGACACTACAAATCATTGTCTGTATATGCGCTCCAACAGTGACTAGCGAGTGTAGTATGCAAACCGACGTGGACATGATTCAATTTCGCGTTGCCACTTCCGATCACTTACCGCGCACCTAGAGCGCCCGAGATCCGTAACAGGGTCATAGTGACGTTCGAAATCAAGAACATTTCCAAGCTTGGACTCCGAAGAACTCGACGCGCAACACTGAGAGTGGCTGTGTAGCATGGATCCCTCTCGTGTCATTTGGCATGTCGCTTCGTTTCCTTCGCAGCCCTAACGGCAAGTGGCGGCGATGCTGGGATGGTTATGGATGGTTGGCTATTGTTAGCATTCCCTTTAAAACGCGATGTCGCCAAGTTTTCTTTAGTTTCACCTGTTTCTCAGCGCTTATCATGGGTACTCAAACACAGACTTTGTGCAACAAGCCATCAACATTAGGAAACGTAGTTACCGCAGGAAGATGATCGTCTTTGTTGTTATAAACAGGACCCGGCAAAAGTTCCCGCACTCTCTAGAAATAAGTTGCAAAAAAAATAATGAGCTAAAGCGCAGGAATTTCAGAATGTGCCGTCAGAAGAACAGTGAAAGAGAACCTGCACAAGTACAAAATTCAGAAAGCTCATCGATTCACAGGGTACATGAAATGGATCAGGGTCTTAAGATGCAAGGACCTGCTCAAACGATTCAGCAGACGACACGCCAACGCAGCATTCTCTTCACAGACGAGGCAGTGCTCAGTATGAATCAGTTTTTTAAACCGCTAAATGATATGGTATTGACAGGAAGCCTCAAAAAAAGCCAACGCCAGTGGAAGCGTTGCCTCAAGTGATTCATCACCCTCAATCAGTGATGACTTTGGGTCAATCACTCTTGATGGAAAGATGCAGCTAGGTTTCCTGGAACAGGGAGCCGAAGTGAACATCAAAAATTATCTGGTAGAGGTCCTTAAGGAGTATGTCCTGCCTTGGGGCCGAATCCCACTTCAGAAGCAGTCAGCGGTCGTATCAGCAAGATTCCGCTCCGGCTCACTTAGTGGTGGTGGTGCCACAATGGCGCACGAAAAACATCCCTGATTTAATTTCCTCTTTAGAATGGTCCCCAAACAGCCCGGATATAAACCCGCTTGACTATTCAGTAGGATAAGTGTTAAGAGAGAGAGAGAGAGAAACGAAGAGGGAAAAGTAGGGAAGTTAGCCAAGGACCAAGTGTTAAAATGCAGTGTGCTCTACTCTTACCCGCAATTTCGCGGCTCTTCGGGCATTTTAAAAAGCGGGGAGAGAATTGGGCCTAGACTGCATCCGTGCTGCCATCGATGCATTTCCGAAGAGACTCAAGGCTGGCGCAAAATGTGGACTTTTCCAAAAGTAGATTTGATTGGCGCTGTGTAAAACATTACACATTAAGTTGGCGCAAAAGTAATAAAAGCGATCTTGTTATGGTGCATCGCCACCACATTCGGGGGTTTTAGTTGAATGCGAAAATTTATGCCGCGCCCAGTATGGTTATTGCCTTGACGCAACCAATACTCAGGCTAATTTTTACTATACTCGACTCCAAATTCATTATCATCGCCTTGATTATGCGTAAATCTCATACCCTCTGACCGGGTAACTAAACCTAACCTTTGGGCGTTCCAACAAAATGTGAGATATGGGATGATGACAATGATGTTTATTATTATTATTGTTGTTGTTGTTGTTGTTGTTGTAACGGGGTGGGGAGAAGCAGTTCCCTAGCCTGCTTGATTTATTCAGGCTTTACTGCATAATCACCACTAGCACTTCCTGTCTAATCTCAATCTTAACTATCGTGTTTATAACCTCTATCACTATATTGTCCTACTAACTGCACTTGCAGTGATTCCGGTTCTATTATTCTCTTCCTTGCTTTTATTCCAGCAACACTCTATAATTGTTTTACTTATCACGAATGCTGACCAGTTAATCTTTCCATCTTCTTTGAATCCGAACGCTTCCGTAAGCTGGATACTCTTTATGGGCCTCACTGGATCAGTGTACTGTCATTTCATTATGATGTTCTGAGTCGTTACCGGGCTTCCTTTTCTTTCTTTTTTTTTTCTTTCTTTTTTTTTGTCAACACACGTATGCCTCATCCTGTGGCGCACATTTTCTCCGATATGTTTTTGTACTGAGGCAGCCACCTCGGGCCGCAAGCAGCAAGGCACTCCGCTTTACGTTATCATTCCATCCGTTACGTTTCCATCTTTACGTTTCCATTTTTTTTGCATCCAATTTGCCCTATCTGTCTCTCTTATTTGCTTTTTTGCATGACTCGTTGTTGTCGGACAGGAAAGCGTCGCAGCGCCACTTGGCCAGTGCGAGGTGCCTTTGAGAACGATGGTACCCTTTCATACTGGAATATCCTGTAAGTACGCGTATACGAGCTGAGACGACTCACCTGAGCTGCTTGGGCGTGCACGGTGTCGGCTTGGGTGGCTGGCAGGGTTGGAACAGCGACTCGCCGCCGGCGCATTGCGCGACGCAATCGGCCATGCTGTCGAAAACGTCGCCGCCCTTCTTGGTCGACGGGCACGCGCCCGAGGGGAAGTCCCAAGGTACGCAGGCTCTGCCGTCGAAGAACCACCAATGATGGCGAGCGTCTCGGCTGGCAAGCGCAAAAAAAAAGACTGTCGGAAATCGAGGAGCTCACAAGTCGAACATCACTTCCTCGCTAGTCGCGCAACGTTGCGCTAGCAAAATTATCGAGGCCAATAAATAATCCAGCCTTGCGGGTAATCGTCCTTTGCGCGTTACAGGATCGAGACCGTTAGCGCAAGTATATTGAAGTAAACTAAGGAGTTGAGCGCCGCACGGCAACTCGCGCAATGTTAGAGACGACGCGTGTAGTAGTGGTGCTCGAGAATAATTTTGAATGCTTCAGGGTTCTCTTTTTTTTTTCTTTTTACCAGGCCACCGCTGGTGCGAATCGACCCCTTGGAGCAAGTGCTCAGCAGCATAAGTCCACAGCCACTTAGCCAGCACGGCAGGCATGCGCATACGTTAACGTTATACTGTGACCGTTGAACGGAGGCGTGAATGGGCAGCGGCACTTCTGGAAACTCTCACTTCAATGGACGGCGGTCGATTTCACACATCGAGGATATCGACCGTTTAGGTAAAGCGTGAACCCATGCAAGGTCTAGCCAAGCATTTCGCTTAAATTTTAACTCGGACAGTTCAGTAAACACGTGCCTATATTCGCTACGTTTAACAACCGTGGCTCACAGACCGGCAGTGACTTTCATTTGCCAAGTATGGCCACCGACTAAACGACGAAAAGGTACTGACATGAAAAAAGCCATGTATATTGAACATTAAGTATACTTATTATTTAAGATGTTCTGTTTCTCGTTCATATTTTGTTCGCGTTTATTATAAACCTATTTTGTCTGCGCGCAGATCAAGTAAATAACTGCTTTATCGTTTCATCTCAAAGAATGCCGTCGGCAATGCGGGTCCTGTATGCGGGCCTTATATCAAGTCTTGGCTTAAGTAGACGGAAATGGACATGCACGCGTTGCTGAATGAACATTCATTTACTTTAATTGTAATCCTGCACTAATGGCAGCTTTCTAACACATTTTTTTTTGTGAAACGCAGCATCACGCAGCGATGCTAGCGAGATACGCACAGAAAAGACTTCCGCGTTCGGGAGAGTGTCCACGTCAGTGCCCACGGGAGAGTGCGTCTCGTAAATTGCGCCTCCGTTCGCGTAGCTCTGCGGTGTTGTGCAGTTCTGACACTCGGAAATTGCGCCTCAGAATGCCAATTCAGGTGGGTGGACTAGACGTGAAGACCTTTGCCAGATATTGGCTTACGATACGACAAGGATACCCAAACGGAGCCGATTCTTCTCTAGCATTTATGTTTTATTTATTCTCACTTTTTATGAAGGGAACACTGCAGATGACTGCAACGGTCGAAGCCACGCTGCGAACTGCTACCACAGCGCGCCCATGTCATTCTCATCTCCTGTGTTTCATGTTGTTTTAAAAGCGAAGCTTTTCTTTGGAGCCTCGCCGGATTTTCGCGCCCGTGAATGCTGTATAGCTTTTCTGCTGCAGAACAGGCCAACGAATCACAGCGGAGTGCACGCGACGTTACCACCGCTGGGTTCCTTGTCGTTCGCCACGCATCCGCATGGCGAGCGACAAGGCGAGAGAAAGCGAAGTGTAACACATGGCAAGAAAGACGGCAAAGCGTCTTCAAGCAGCCGAGGAAAAACTGAACGGGGCCTCCATTATGAACGAGAATGGTCGTGACAATGGAACGCAGTGTCCCGACGTGACAGGGCAGGGAGTGTCAGCAAAGCGCGTGAAATCAGCGCAACGTGGAAAGGGTGTAGCGGGAAAGAGCTGCACCTGCCTTGATGCGGCCATAGAGGAAAACCAGGAAAGCTGGGGTTAATGACCCTTGTGAAGTCAGAATCACGTGGAAGATGTAATGGCGACAAATGGAAGCAGGGAGAGGCCTCTGCAGTAGGAGAGAGAGAGGGTGATTATAGCCGGCGACTCAAACCTCGCTAGGTGCCCAAAAGCAATTGTGAAGACGGTTAAAGGCGGTAAAAGAGTGGCAGTAGGGACATTTCGAGCGTGGACATTGGGTTCTGCCATGAAGCGAGCAAAATCAAAGCTCGCGGAAAATGTTCACAGACAAAATCTTCTCGTAGTAGCAGGTGGGCTAAATGACGTCCTAAACAGAAAAGGTACATGACTAGCACAGCCCTTAGTTAAGGGGGCGGACGACTTGCGCGAGCTGTCCGCTCAGGTGCAGATCGTGGGAGCACGGTGACGGAGGTGACTGTACATGACAGCAACCTACAAAGAGCCGTAGTGGCTGCTAATGAGGCAATATGGAAAATGAGCCCAGAGAAAGGTTTCGATGTTGTAGAAGTAATCAGGGAAGTGTGAAGGTGGTAGTTTTCAGCGAGACAGCATCCACTTCAATCACAGGCTTGGACGAGAATTGGCCTGGCGACTGGTAAAGCAGGCTCACGACTGGTCGCGCGGTTGCTTTCTTGGGGGGCCCACGGGTGCTCAGGAGGTAAATGTAGGTGGCAATGAAGAAGGTTCCATAGGGGAACCTCAGAATAGCATCGCCATCAATAACAAAAAAAAAGGAGGAAAACAAGAAAGAGAGCTCGCCAAGCAATGGGCTATACAAACATCCAGGGTGGCAAAAAGAAAGTAAAAGTGGGCAGAGATTGATGAGCAGTTGTATAGAGAACAAATAGAGGTGTATGCGGTTACAGAAACGCACCTTAGAGACGCGAAAGAGCCGCCAGTGATTGTGAAATATGTTTGTGAAGGGCGCAAAGAACTAAATTGGAATGAAAGGGAGGGGGAGGTGGAACACTCATTCATCAGGGAGCCAAATGGAAAAGAGTAAATTCGGAATGTCAAGAGCCTCTTTGATTATCACGTACAACGAGCGGAAAGAAAACTTGGTTAGGCGTAACGTATTTGTGGACTGGAAATGATTGCAGAGAGAAGAATCAAGATTTAGGGAAATGCCTAAGGGCTGATATTACGGGTTTCGGGAATAATGCTATACTATTAGGTCACATGAATGCCCACACGCAGGATCTAGGCGGCTATTCCGACAACGACGGGAAGTCAATGCTAGATCTTTGGGAGCAACATAATCTTGTTATCGTGAATACAGGGCCTAAGTGTGACGGACAGACCATGTGGAAACCAAACACCGCACGTCTTGTATATGTATCTTGCATGCTGTTTTTGTCTCATATTCTGTTGCATAGCTTGGCTAGCGTTAGCTGGGACACACGGTATTCACACACACACACACACACACACATCTATATATATATATATATATATATATATATATATATATATGAAAACTGCAGACATCATATGGACCGATTCAATTTTTTCCAGTAGGTTACTTTAAAGGGACACTAAAGTGAAAAATGGTGTCTTCTTCATCAGTAAATTACCCTTTTACAACACCAAAAACACCAATCTTACAACGATAAGACGTTTGGTAAGCAAGAAAAAGCGCAAGAACGAAATACGGATGGCGACGCCTACTTAAATTGCCGCACCTGGGGACTGTGACGTCTTGGATTTTGATGGCATCTTGTATAGATGCCATCACGCTGACGCACCGGCGCTGGGGTTTGTGCGCGAAATTCAAATACTGATACTTGGACCTTCATTTTCTCATCTAATAATTAAACTATTTTTTTAAATGACTGCCTGCAGGGTTCTCAGACAATGCTTCATTAGTCTAAACTCATTTATTGTTTCGCTTTAGTGTCCCTTTATGAGGCGGACAGTACATGCCCAACATATGGTAAAGTGGTGGCAGATAGGTAACAAGATTCAGTAATTCAATTATATTTATTTACTTCAGAAAGCCTGTTCAACTAGAGCCAATAGTTGTGCACTTATTGGTACATAGTATGGTATGAATCTCTGGTAGTTCACTTCTTTATGATATCCGTCAATAAATCTGCTAAAACACACATTGGCGCTTCTGTTAACACTAGCTCATAGGCCTTTCTCTCGAAGCCTTACTCTAGAATGGGCAGCAGTCCAGGTCTGATATCCTGCACGCAAAGCCTCCGTACCTTGTGCACCTTGAGAATATGGCTGTTGTGAAGCACCTCTCGGATGGGAAGGCGCTGTCGATGCACTTTGCCTTGCAGTTCCTCTCGGATCTGAACCGGTTCGGGCTGTGGTTGCAAACCATTGCGGTGTCCACTGAGGCAGCCACGCAAGAGTTGTTCGTGGGCGCGAAGTAGAACTCCTGGCGCTTGTGACTGCAGTAGCTGTACAGAACCACCGAGCACATCCGCAGTGTCTGCAATGGACGACCCACAAATGATTAGTGCTTGTATTGTTAGGCAGTCGAGATGTGTTATCGAGATGTTGTTATCTTATCGCCACACCTCACACGCAAAAGCAAGAACTCGCTCATAAGTTTTCGCATTTGAATTTAACATTAGAAAAACAGTACTTTCTGTAGCCAAAGGCTTTGCGCTTACGTACCAGAATGTTCTTACGGGGACTCGCAGAGCTGTGACGGTGCGGTTTCGAACTTGTTATTATGAATGCTGATTCCTCTGTTTTACATAAGAACAATAAGCGCATTGTATTTTGTCACTAAACCGAGTGCTACAACTAATGTCTGTATGTTTTCCATTGATAAAGCATTATTTGATGATACAAAACTGGGTAATATCCGTCCTTAGCAAATACCAGCTCATAGGCCTCACCATCCAGTTCACACCGAATATTCGATGTAATATTATACGTTTAGGAAAAATTCTAGCCTAGTACCTGTTTTGCACATTCAGCAAAAATATTCGTGCACTACATTTCGTTTTTCATGGTCCCAGAAGGAAAGGTTATGTCGTTATTGTTCAGTGCCGTTGCCACCTCTAATCAGCGCTTAGATTCCAAGGAGCAACCTATATATGACATCCAAACTTTCAGAAGCGTGCTATGGAAAGGACAGAGGCAAATGGGACATCTCCCCGTCCTCTTCGTTTCTGTCCGGCTGACAGCACGCTTTTGGAGGTTTAGGTATGAATTACAATAACTCGCTCAAACTGGCACCCTGTTAACCTGTGTACCATACCAACCCAACCAACCAAGGCGTGCTAACCTCCTCGACGTAGGTGTCGGCGACCTCAGTACTCAGTGGACCAGTGCTGCCTTGAGACGGCGAACGATGTGAAGTGGCTTCTGTAGCTGCGGTCGTTCGTGAGCCAGCTACTGACGCCGGTGACGGAACCGCCGAAGGTGCCTCCCCCACTGTGTCCCAGCGAATGTCTTCAGATGTCGTTCCTGTTACACTAAATGATACCCGCGTTGGTGGCTTGTGTGACCTCTCTTCCACCACCGTCCTGCGGAAGTTCCTCGTAGTGGTCTCATCTAACCTTGTCGGACGGACGATCAACGGTTGAGGCGGAGACACCGCAGGCTTCGGTGGAGCAAGTGTGAAATCTCGAGGCAGGGCTACAGGCGCAGCGGCATCCGCTACCAGGGCCACAGAATCGACAATGGGTTTGACCCGTACCAGGACCACCGTCACGGAGAGCACCAGGAAAGCGGACACGAGTGCCATCAGCGTGAAGATGAGTGTCGAAGAAGAGCAGGTCACATATCCGACGTGGTGAGGGTCTTCAGCATGTGGTCGCAGCAGCAAATGGAAATCGCCATCCCGATAGAGAGATTCCGAACCAGGACAGCTTGATCGGAGGTCGTCGTTGGCGTTGCGGATGTACGCAGGTGGGATCTCGCATTCCGAGCACGGAATGGGGCCGCCGCGTCCAAACCGACGCTGCCAGAAGGCAACTAGCTGGTCGGTGGTCTCCGAGATAGACGTATTTGAGGCCGACGACGAGGCCTCCTGCCTTATCCTCCGGCCACTGCGTTTGGGAAGGCGGTTCATCGGAAACAGGGGGCCGAAAACCAGTACGCAAGAGCTGTTCAACTTCTTTTTCTTCTTTCACTCCAATGAAGCTAGCTCGTGAGATCAGCGTGGAACTAAAAATGATATATGGTAGCATAGAGCAGCGCTGACACAAAATTAAAAAGCTGAGATGTTTATAACGATTCATTCATTTGAATACATATGTACTTTTCACCTAGTAATAACGGCGAACGTTGTGTTGAGCATATATATGATTGGATGGTCAGCATGGGCGGCTGGTTTCAAACTGGGGAACACCGTGACATCATCATCAATGTGACGTGTTTTGTGGCTACTAGGGCCCACTATGGCTCACTGTGGCACAGTGACACCTCGGGCCGGCTTCGCCAGTTTTGTCGACATCATAGATCGGGATGCTCGTAAGGAATACGAAGGGACAGACGCTGCTTCGCAACTTTCTTGTCGGAATACTTCGCCTGCTGCTGTCTTACTGCTGGCTCTCCTGCGTGCGCCAGCACTAATTTCAACATACCTTTATAACGGAGGATCGTGCCGTGTTGCAGCACTGTCGCATCGAAGCATCGAAACGGCACCGCAGCAGCTATATTGTTTGATTCGAGCCCCAGCAACAGAAGGTTAACTTCGCTTGCAACGGCGGTGGATGATGCTAGACATGAGGGAAATGTAGCGGTATGGATTCGCTTCATTATGTGGCGCACCTTCACTCGCCAAAATGTTTTAACGAACACACATGCATACACCTCTGCTTCTATCTATGAAGTAAGGATGCGTATTACCAGCGCCTGCTGTTCCAGTAGTGGTAGGAACGTGGTAGGAACATGGTAGCAACATGAAACTAGACACAACAAATTGTTTTCACGCGTAGTGCACGGTAACAGCAGGCAAGACAAAAGACACGCCCTGGGGCTATCGACGAGATTCTGGAGGGACGTTTTAAATAACTTATCATTGAGCGTTGCAAGTCCAATCGCTTTTACGTGCACCTTCATCGCTGCTATAGTAGCGCCGCTGTTCCGAAAGCGATAAAACTGAAAACTGTTCGGTAAGCATCCAGGCTGGTAGCGTCTTTGAGTTCTACGAGAAAATCAGCCCTGCTTGACGATCAGGACGAACCCAATGGTGCGGGCGTTGCCACAGTGCACCACGTGCGAAACTATCGGACGAATACTGCGAACGGCCACTTCAACACGCGCGCTCGTCAAAGGTCGCTGCATTATGAGCCCCCATGATCGCCGCACGCGACCGCTGCGGCACAACTCTCGGCACGGGTTTCGGCGCTCATTTTAGGGTGTCACTCATCTCGATCATAATTAATGATGCTATCATAATTACTTGTCACTTTGGTTTATGCGTGTCTTTGCAGCGACATTATTAGACACAGGCTCACTCATTGCGGTACAAAAGTGAAAAACAAAAAAAGAAGAAATGCTATCACTGCACTTTTGACGCGGGAAAAGCGACACCCCTAATACAGGAATATGTTCAGCAAGCCTCTGTCACGATAATATATTGAGAGGAAAGGCTGTGCGAACTGGACGCTATGCAAACTGCGCAAGAATGGCAACGAAGTGAGAGAAAAAATGGAGAAGAGAATGCGGAGAAGAGAAATTAGAGCGTTGACTGCCAACTCAAATTTATCAGGGAGAACCAGCACATCTATAGCATTTTCAGAAACAAGGCAACGAAAATCATGAATGTGAGCACGCATACAGTATACAAAGTGTTGTTTGTTATTGTCTAGGAACAATATCTTATTTTTCAAGCCGGGCTAGTGATGGCCCTGCGTTTTCACCAGCTTTATTGATTAAAAATTCCTCGGCAATTACATGCTCCTGCATAGTGTTTGCCTTTTCAAGAACTTGCTCTAAACGAACAGTAGGTGTGCAAGAGCAACAGTGAATTGCGAAGTGCCCACCGTATTCGTTGTCCACGTTGTTTTGGTGTCGTTTGGCTCTGTCCCTGAAATAGCTTGCTTAAATAGTCCTATATAAGGTTTACTGCACACCTTAGCGGGATTTCACACGCTATTTCTGATCTGCAGTTACTGTATCTTTCTGCGTGCCGGTTGTCTTGAACAAGCAGATTGTCTTCTTTGACGCATAAGATTGCAATTATTATTATTATTATTATTATTATTATTATTATTATTATTATTATTATTATTATTATTATTATTATTTGTAGCGTTCCTAGTTAAAGGACACAGTAGACGTAAAGCATTGCTGTGGAACTGGCGTCCATCTCGTCTACATTTATTTCTCACTTCTCTCTTCTCTTCCTCTGTCCCCCCGGTTCCCGCGCTTCTTCATCTTCTATTCGAAGGCTCATACCGCTTCACCCTTCCAGGTTTCTTTTGCTAACCCCTCCTGGGGTAATACTTGAAAACGTTTCCAATCGAAGCACATTCAACTGAGCCCCGTTCACCAATGTACTACACAGTCTTCAATATTCCTTTCTGAGTGGCTGTCTTTGTCACAGAGTAAGGACCATAAAATTTGGCACTGGATTCTCTTACTCCTTTCCTAACTAGAATGAGGTCGGTGACTTGAATGTCTGGGATGTCTCTTGTCAAAATTTTTTTTCATTCGTTTACGGTACCTCTCCTCCTGTGATTTTTGTTTCCTCTCCTCGACGATCTTGAGATTTTCTAACAGCCCCAGTTCACGGTCTGCTTGAAGAATATGGGTCCCTCCTGAAGAAGCGAACTGCGGGCTGTATCCCAAGCCACTGGTGTAGGAGCGATTGTGATGTCTTACAGCTGCTTCTAAAGAGCATTTCCATCCACCTGGGAAACTATCGTACATCCTAATGTATTGTTTCACATCTCGTATAGCACGCTCTGCAAGCCTATTCGCCGCGGCATGGTATGGCGCACAGAATTTGATTGATATATTGTGGTCTCGAGCCCATCTTGCTAGTTTTTCACTCTTGAACGCTGGACCGTTGTCACATACGATCTTCCTGGTTGTCCTAAACATATCCCGTTGGAGGAGGGCGATGACACTATTCGCATCTTCTTTTACTGCCCGTGCCGCGACCATCCTGTTGCACTCATCTATGGCCAGAAGAAAAGCTTGCGTTTTTTGGACTCCTTCTCGTTTCTTATTTAGCTCGGCAAAATCCAGGTGTATAGCTTCAGAAGACACGTTCGAGTGGCAAGGTATTATCATGGCGTCCGTAGGCTGCTTATATTTCACTTTGTTGACTTGACAAATGTGGCATGAACGAACGTATTGATTGACGTCTTCTTTCATGTGAGCCCACGTAAATCTCTTGACTAGTTTGTTGTAGGTGCGCCAAAATCCGTCGTGTCCTCCAGATTCTGGGCTATCGTGGTACAAATAAAGCACCTGGGAACCGGCGTTGGCGGGACTTGATAGCGACCTGCCATAAAAATTAATTGTTCAGTGCCTTCCCACAATTTTACTTCATTGATTTCTTCCGATTGTTCTTTGTTGGCCTGTATCATCAGTCTAGACAATGCATCTGCATCAGTCAAAAGGGGTCCAGGTCTGTGGGAGATGGTGAAGTCAAACTGCTGCAAGTAGTTCACCCGTCTCGCGATACGTCCCTTAGGTTGGGTCATATTCAAGAGATGGGCGAGGGCCTGGTGATCGGTGAACAAAGTAAACTTCACACCTTCTAGGTACGTACGGAAGTACTGAATTGCTTTAAGCACTGCAAGAGCTTCCTTTTCAGTAGTGGTGTAGTTGACTTCAGGTGGCTTGAGGGTGTAGCTGTAGTAGCCTACTACATGTCGCTTTTCTCGGCCGGATGCTTCTTGACATTTCTGGTACAAGACTGCTCCTGTTCCATAATGTGAAGCGTCGGTATTCAGCTCAAAGGGTAAAGTGAAATCTGGTATGCGTAGAATAGGGTCAGCAGAGATTCTGTGCACCAGATCACGGTAGACTCTCTCACATTCCTCATCCCACTCAAATGGAACTTCTTTCTGCGTTAGGCGCGTGAGGCATCTTGTTTTTATAGCAAGGTCTGAAATGAAAGGTCTGAAATGTCCTGCTAAGCCCAAAAACACACGCAATGAGTGGACATCATATGGTTTCACCAGTTGGGATATCCTCTCGGCGGACTCTTGTTTCGTGCTTTTGGTAGTCCCATCAAATACTCTTCCAAGAAACACAACTTTTCTTTAAAAGAATGCCCTTTTCTTAAAATTAACCTTGAGTTGTGCCAAGCTCAAGGCATTTAATACCTGAGAAAGGTGTTCCTGATGTTCAGCCTCTGTTTTGGAGAAGACGATAATATCGTCTATGTACACGTTACAAAAGACACCTAGGAAAGGCTTCAGGACTTCGTTCATAATCTTCTGGAACCATGCTGGCGAGTTTTTCCAGCCGAAAGGAAGCCGGTCATACTCGTACAGCTCGAAGGGCTTGATAAAAGTAGCGTTCATTTTTGTTTCTTCGGTTAGCGGGATCTGCCAGAAACCTTTGCACAAGTCAATGCGTGAAAAACTCCGGCAACCACCTGTCTCATCTATAATCGTGTCTATCTTCGGCATGGGAAATAGTATAAGTTCTGTCTGGCGATTGAGAACCCTGTAATCGGTGCACAGTCTGAAAGTTCCATCTTCCTTCGGCGCAATAGTTATGGGAGAAGCGAAGGGTGACACTGAAGGCCGGATTATATCGGCGCCTAGCATCTCCTGCAATTCTTTCTTCAACCATATCTTGCGTTCTCTTGACATGTTATAAGGTGATTTTCGGATGACGGTCTTGTCAGTTAGTTCGAAAGGCACCTTGTGCGACTTCATCGCTTGTGGATAGCTTCCTATGCATACCAGTTCAGGGTAGGTCGTTGCAATATCCTCCGCGCACTTGACAATTCGCAGGTTATCTTTTCTATCTTGCTGTGTCTCTTCCCTTGATAGTCCTTCCACTAAAACTGCATCGTCCCAGTATACGTTGATTTTTCGTTTCTTTATATCTGGTCTGGATAGCAGAAAGTCGTACGTCACCCCCGTTATCACCAGTACTTCACTCTCTATTTCATGACCTTGGAACTCGATGTTTACTGAGGCCCACTGATTATGCATTGTCACTTTTCCATCGTACCCTTGCACCCGTAGTACTCTTCCACTGTGCAGGTGACTTGAATCTACCAGCTTGGCATTTATTATAGACACAGAAGCACCGCTGTCAACCAAAGCCGTCATATGTTTATTTCCCACTTTGACAAGGAATGTGAAGTAGGCTAGAGCAAGTTAAATAAACAGTCTAAGTTGTGGTCATCGGGTCGGACTGATCACCCTTCTTTATTAGTTTTTTTGTCGTCGGAGACTCTTGAGCGTCTGAAAGTAGGGGGACAGGGTCGTTGTCGACGTTATTCACTCTACCTCTTGGAGCACGCCAACCCAAGTTCTCTGTACTGCCTGCAAGACGGCTCGGTTCTCGCGGATTACGGCTTGACCAATCCGCGCCGGTCCGTCTGAAGCGACTGCTTGAGCCAGCGGTTATATTTTCTTCTGAAGTAGATGGTATGTCGTGAAAGCACTCCAGGAGCCCGTCTATAGTTTTAGGTGATCGTGCTTGCACTAGCTTTAGGACTTCCACGGGCAATCCGTGCATTATTAGAGCTACTATGGCAGAAGGAGGAAGCATAGGCCAGCTATAAAAGGCGGCGTTTTTCAAAGAAATACTCGACGGGGGAGCCCTGCTTGAATTTGAAATTAAGCTCGGCGTCCCATCTTTGCACTGGGTTGCTTCGGAATGTCGTCAAGAATTTTTCCTTCCACTGGTTCCAAGAGTTACCAACATCTTCAATAATGTGCAGATCGTACCACTTCCGTGCAACACCTCTTAAATAACTACGCATGTTGGTAATCTTGTCCTCATTAGAGTGCCATTTGTTGTTCCCAGCGGCATATTCATAGAATTCAAGCCAACTTTCTGGGCTTGAAGACATGCCGTCGAACGCATGGGGTTCTACAAAATTAGTCGCCGGCTTCTCAGTGTTTAGAGAGCTTATAAGTGACGTCACCAGTTGGTTTTGTTGCGCCATCTGTTCTTTTTGTAGCTGAAGAGCTTTCAAAATGAGGCTCACCTCTTCTGTCGAAGACCGTGATCCAGAGTCCTTTCGACGCATCGGTTGAAGAACTAATTCGTCGAAGATCGCCAGACGCAAGTTCACTTTCACCGCACCCTTCCGACGTAGTTCAGCAATGTCTATGGAAGACTTCTCTAAAACCAGGTTCACGAGTTCTGCCGAGTTGAGTTCACGAGGTAGTTCCACCGCTGGTTCGTCTTGAGCTTAGTATCTCGAAAAGATGACCTTCTCTGTGGAGGTCTCCTCGAGGAAAAATGTCACCCACATGTTGGAGTCAGTTGTCGGCTGCGCCAAAATATTGTAGCTTTCCTAGTTAAAGGACACAGTAGACGTAAAGCATTGCTGTGGAACTGGCGTCCATGATTATGATGATGATGATGAATCCTCAATAAATGGCACCAACCCACTATGGGGGATAGGCCACGAATCGGGTGGTAATATGATTGAATGAATAAAAGAATTTGGTTAATAAATAACTAACACAAAAAGTAAAATAAATATATAATCCAAGATGAAAAATAAACTGTGAATACATGAGTAAAACTAGTGAACAATACTATAGTAAACCTTGCGTTGATAGGAATACTAAAAAAAAGAATTATAATTAAAAAAAACATATACTTAAACTTGGGTAAGCTAAATTTTTGAATAACGATACTAGAAGGATTTAAACTGTGTATTTGTGCTTTTATTTTTTTTAATTTCGTAGACTGAAGTAGATATAAATCAATTGTGGAAACTAAGAACTATTCACAAGGAATTCTTTTTGTGCCACATAGAAAATTATAAATTGCTAGGCATACGTTCCTGTGGCTGTATCCCAATACTGTTGCTCCAAGGGAGAGAATAGTAGTGCTGTTTAAAGGCAATCCTAAATTTTGAAGTGGGATTTCTAGACATAGTTTTCAATGAACAGAAAATCGCCGACAAGATAACAAAAAATGATCTATAGATTCTGGTTCATTGCAGAGGTAGCATAGAGGGGATACCGCCAGACCACACCTGTGCAAGTAAAAATTAAGTGTTGGAATACGGCAACGCAGCCTAGTAAATGAAACTTCGAATTTCCGGTTAGGACACCATTTCCGGTTCCAAGAATAATTTAGGTGCGAGAAATGTGTACATTTTGCTAATGACAGGGCTTTTTTGTCTTCGCTTAAAGAAAATTGTCTATATTTGGCTGCAGTGACGTGCGCCGTTGCCGGCAGCACGGATAGCACAGGGCCTGTTAAAGAAGCTCGGACCAAGGAATCGGCTATTTCATTAATATGAATGTCTCGGTGGCCTGGGACCCATACCACATGAACGAAACTTAAATGAGACGGAGCTAATGAATAAAACGTGTTCAATGTTGTCGATTTTGTAGACGCAGTAAGTGCGCTGCAAACAGATAGAGAATCTGTGACGATAATAACTCTTGTAGTACCAACGGGTAATTTCCTCAAGGCAAGAACTATTGCCAGAAGTTCGGCATGAAAAATTGATGTGTAACCTGGTAGGCAAAGTGAAAAAGACCAATCGAGGGATGGTGAGTAGATACCCACGCCTGCCTTCTCTTCACACGAAGAAGCACCAGTCGCTATTACATTTATTTTGAAACGGGCCAAATATTCTTGTAAACGGTCATTCAAATATGTTGTGGGCAGAAATTTTGCATTGTTAGGAAAAATGTCTGCAAATTCAGCTTTGGGCGATCCTGTAGAGCTATGAAGCGGAATTATTTCTCTAAGGCTAACATTTAAAGGTGTTAATTGTGCTTGCACAAATACAACTTGTGGGGTATGCAACTGTGACCCCGTGTTCTCAAAAAATGGATTTCGTTCACTAATAAATGCATATTGTCCCCGTCGTAGCGAAGATTCATAAGCTCTTAAGTAGGTTTGAACCGTAGGCATGCGGAATCGCGTGTGAAGAGTAGGTAGGCGCGCTTCCAGGTATAACACATTATTAGCAACGAATTTAGGGAGACCTAAACATAGTCGAAGAGCTTCTCTTTCTAACAGAATAAGGGGCCTTAATTTATATTTTGCACTTCCAGAGAATAAAACACAGCCAAATTCTAGAATCGGTCGTATATACATACGATAAATCATAATTAGTGTGTCACTTCGCATACCAGAACGTCGGTTACTAATTCTACGTAGTAGACCTACGGCTCGTGTCCCCTTCATTCCAATATTCTCTATGTGAGAACGCCAGTTAAGTTTTCCGTCATATATGATACCCAAGTATTTAATTGACTCTACCTGAGGAATGGTTCTTTGTTCATATACTAATGATAACTGTAACGGCCCGGAAAACGGAAAAACAAGGACTGCACTTTTGTTTGCGTTAAGTGATAGATGCAGATCGTGAATCCACGTCTGTAGAGTACAGAGGTACGTTTGCAAAGACAGGTGAAGAGAATTGATGTCTCTAGCAGTCGCGAAAAATGCAATCTCGTCTACATTTATTTCTCACTTCTCTCTTCTCTTCCTCTGTCCCCCCGGTTCCCGCGCTTCTGCACCTTCTATTCGAAGGCTCATACCGCTTCATTATTATTATTATTATTATTATTATTATTATTATTATTATTATTATTATTATTATTATTATGTGAATAAAGTGCAAATATATCGAATCTGGTCTGCCGTATTCCGGAAACAATGCCTGTTACGCCACAAACTGAAGACTCCCCGCCTAGCGTTAAACTACTTTGTTACTATTCCTAAATTAGGTCAAAACTTTAGTACGCTTCCATAGTTTGGGACCCTCGCAAAAAATTAACATTAAGAACCTAGAAAGAATTCAAAAGCAGTAAGACCTTTTTACAGTAAATTTATGCTTACTGACTCCACGACTGCTTTATTAACCGCTAACGGCATTGAACTATTACAAATTCAAAGAAAAATATGTCAACAGAGCTTCAAACTTAATTAGTTAGTTAGTTAGTTAAATGGGGTTTAATGGCGCAAAAGCAGCTAAGGCTATGCTGCGCCAAACACGAGGTGTTCTAAAATCCAGTTTATGAAGGAGAAAGCTGTATTAGTAATCTATATTTTATGTAAAAATCCCGTGTCGTGTAGAAATTTGCGGACGTCACATAATGGAACTAGCGGATCATCCCCTAAAATTAGAGCCGGGTGTAGAGTTATGTGTAGTTCATATAATTTGTGCAAAAGTTTTCGTCTTTGTGTTTCAATCTGCGTACATGTGAGTAATTTGTGCATAACTGTTAGTGGCTGTTGACATTTCTCGCATATTGGTGTGTCTTCTTTCCCAAGTAAGTAGTTGTGTGTGAGGTGTGTGTGCCCAATGCGTAGTCGGCATAAAACTACTTCGATGAACCGCTCCTGATGACAACATGACTTCCATTCGCCAACTATGGGTTTCGTGAGATGTAGCTTGTTGTCGGCACAACGGTCCCATTCGCGTTGCCATTTTGCCGTTAAGGCTTTTCTAATTGCACGGATGCTATCATTATATGGGAGTGTCGTGTTTGTAGTGTCTTTGTGCGCTGCCATCAATGCACATCTATCAGCTGCTTCGTTACCCGGTATCCCAACATGGCTTGGTACGCAGCAGAAACGAATTGACTTCCCGTATTCGTTAAAAGCCACCATGTTTAGAATGTCTCCAATCAGGGGTTCACACTCCGATTTCAGATGTAGAGCCTTCAGTGTGCTTAGAGAATCTATGTATATGACTGCATTTTTGTGTTTATTAGCGATAATCTTTTTAACAACAACACATATAGCGAAAACTTCGGCCGTAAACACAGAAGCGTGTTGTGGCAATCGAATATTTTTTCCCAATTTCCCGTTACCACCCCCACACCCACGTGTTCTTTCGTTTTGAAGCCATCAGTGTAATATTGCATGTTATTTTGATATTTGTCCTGAAGTGCACGGAATTCTTGTGTAATGTGTTCGCGTGGGGTGTCTTTCTTCTTTAAATGTGTCAATGTCCAGTCACATAACGGTTCAAAATCGTACCACGGGGGCAAACGCTGTGGCTTTCTGGCAACCTGGAGGACTTCGCCAGGAATGTCATAATCCCGAACATATTCCTCATATCGTAGAACAAGCGGTTTAATCATGTTCGGTTTATTTGTATAATGTAGGCGTGAGTTGCATTGTGTAAGGATGTTGTAGCATATGTGTTGCGGTGATGCCTGAATTCTTAGTACATAGAAAAAAGTGAGTAATGCTCTACGCTGCTGTAAGGAGGGTTCATTACACTCGACGTATAAAATTTGAATAGGTGAAGTTCTGTAGGCACCACTTGCCAGTCGCAGTCCAAGGTTATGTACTGGATCAATTCGTTGGATGTAGGACTGTCTGGCTGAGCCGTAAACCACGGAGCCGTAATCTAAAAGGCTACGCACGAGAGACCGGTAAACACGTAAAAGGCACGTTCGGTCGGAACCCCAGTGCTTATGAGATAAAACTTTCAGGATATTCAAAGCAATATTTCCTTTAATCTTTAGTGTTTTTATGTGGGTTAGGAAGTTCAGTTTGGTGTCAAAGGTTACTCCTAAAAACTTATGGTCTTGTTTCACCGGCAGTATGATGTCGTTCAATTTTAGGACTGGATCGCTGTGTAGCCCTCGTTTCTGAGAGAACAAAACAGTAACTGTTTTCTGTGTGGAGAAACGGAAACCATTTTTGTTAGCCCATTGTGTAAGTTTATTTATTGTCATTTGATGCTGCCTTTCCCAGGTTGGCAAATGTGAAGCGCTGCAAGCCACTTGGAGATCGTCTACGTAAACGGAGTGCATAAGAGACGACGGTATAATCTTATTAACCGAATTCATCTTTACTATAAACAGCGTCGTGCTGAGAACGCAGCCTTGCGGAACGCCATTTTCCTGCGTAAATGTATTAGAATGAACTGTACCCAGACGTACCCGAAATGTTCTATTAGACATAAAATCAGTTAGGCAATTCAGCATTTTACCACGGATGCCGATGTCTGCTAGGTCTCTTAAAATTCCATATCTCCATGTGGTATCATAGGCTTTTTCTAAATCGAAGAAAACTGCAAGACAGTGTTGTTTATGTAAAAATTCATACCGAATTTCATGTTCTAGACGGACAAGATGGTCAGTAGTTGAACAAGCCTTTTTATATCCACGCTGGTGGGGGTCTATGAGGTTTCTTGATTCTAAAATAAATGAGAATCTTATATTTATAATGCTTTCATATGATTTTGCCTAACAGCTCGTGAGGGCAATGGGTCTGTAGCTGCTTGCGGATTGGGGATTTACCGGCTTTTAGAAATGGAACTACTATTGCTTTTTTCCACTCTTCGGGCATTGTACCTGATTCCCAGATTATGCTGAAAAATTTAAGGAGAGCTTCTACAGATGCCTGCGATAGATGAGCCAGCATGGCGTAGTGAATACGGTCGTGTCCTGGCGCTGTGTTTTTCCCTGCAGAAAGGACTCTGTTTATTTCTTGTTGTGTGAGGGGGGAATTGTATGGTTCATTTAACGCGCCAGTAGTGGGCAGCTTCTGTTTTTCAACAGACTGTTTGTACTGTAAAAATTCCTTTGTATATTTCCCTGAACTGGATACATCACGGAAATGTTCGCCAAGTATATCTGCCTGTTCTTGTATTGTTGTTTGTGTGTCTGAACTTGTAAGTAACGGTATTGTATAAGATGAGTAGTCTCCCCGGAACTTTCTAAGCTGTTCCCACATGCGTTTAGATGTGACTGAAGTGTTTATGGAAGATACGTATTTCTTCCACGATGATTTTTCTGCCTGCCTTCTGATAAATCGTGCCTTGGCTTTGGACTGTTTAAAGCATAAAAGGTTGGTATAGGTGGGGTGTCTTCGTAACATATCCCAGGCCCTATTTTGAAGCTTTTTTTGTTTCTGTGCACTCAGGAGTCCACCAAGGGAAATTTCTTTTTCGCACAAGGCTGGATGTTTGAGGTATTGATTTTTCTGCCGCTGAAATCAATACCGCAGTGAACTTCTCACTAATTTCATTTACGCTGAGTTCATTTATAAGGACTTCTTCGAGTTTTGCATATTTCATAAAAAGCGGCCAGTCGGCAAGATGTGTTTTCCAGCGACGTGGCTTAGAGTTTATGGTAGGTAATGGGGATGTTAGCTTGATAAATGCCGGCAAATGATCACTTCCATATGAACTGTCCAGAACTTCCCACTTAAAATCGCTTAAAACAGAAGGTGAGCAGAAGGCTAAATCTAGACAGCTAAATTTGCGTGAGCTTGGTGAGAAATATGTTGGTGAACCCGAGTTTAAAAGACATATGCTGTTAGACAAAATAATATCTTCGATTACTTGCCCTCTTTGGTCTGTTCTATCGCTGCCCCAAAGGCTACAATGGGCATTAAAATCTCCTACTAGAATAAAAGGCTCCGGGAACTGGTCTATTAGATTTTCCAGTTGTCTAGTAGTAAAATTAGTATGGGGTGGGATGTAAAGTGAACAGATGGTGAGGGTTTTATGCGATAGAACGGTGACGGCAACAGCCTCGAAAGAAGTATTCAGCTGAACATATCGTGTAGGGGTGCCGCCCTGAACGACTATGGCGACTCCTGCTGACAACCGGCTAGAGTGTTCGCGGTCCCTTCGGACAACGGTGAAACCTTTGAGAATATTACTATTTTTGGGACCAAGATTCGTTTTTGGAAGACACACTGCAACTGGCGAAAAAGTGTTGATAATGTCTTTGATGTCACCTATATTGTGCATAAGACCTCTGCAATTCCAGTGCACAATGAAAGCCATGGTTGTAAAATCAAAAATGTACTGATGTTTGCGAACTTCTTAAAAGGTAAAGGTGACATGCCATATGGGACAGTACACGTTTAATGGGCGGTAACCGTTCAGGTTGCCTGTCCCTTTTTCTGTATAGTTATAAGGACCTTGTCCTTCTTAGAGCGCTCAGAAGAGCGCTGTTCTTTGGGCGTCAATGGCGCCGGGGTTTTGGTATCGACCTCCATCGCCTTCTCTGAGGCGCTGGATGATCGAGAGCCAGGCGCCGAGACACGCGCCTCGGGCCTTGGCGTTCTGTTTAGTCTTGGGACCTGCGGAACAGCTGTCTGCAGGGCCGTCTTGGATGATGGTGGAGCAGCACTAGCTGCTGCCACCGAGGGGGCGGATGGAGTTGCTACAGGACCACTGACTGTGACCTCTGTAGACTCCTGAGACCGATGTGGTGCTGCCCCCTGCCGCGCCACATTGGCATAACTTATTTGAGGTAAGAGCGAGAGTCTCTTCCTTGCTTCGAAAAATGAAATTTTCTCTTTTACTGTGAGAGCAATCACTTGTTTCTCCTTCTTCCAACAGGGACATGATCGTGAATACGCTGGATGATCCCCTTTGCAGTTCACACAGCGTGGGGGAGCGTTACAGTTTTCAGATGGGTGATCGTTGGCGCTGCATTTCGCGCATGCTTCTTTGCCTCTACATGATTGTGATGCATGGCCGAACCTCTGGCACTTAAAACAACGCCTTGGGTTCGGTACGTATGGCCTGACATTTATCTTTAGGTATCCTGCGTCGAGAGAAGTGGGGAGAATGCTAGTACCAAATGTGAGGATCACATGTTTGGTGGGTAGTTGTTCATTGTTCCTTCGGATTGTAATTCTTTGAACTTTAATGACATTTTGTTCTTGGAACCTCTCGAGGAGTTCCTCGTCACTCAAGCTGAGAAAGTCTTCCTCAGAGATAACGCCCCTGCAAATGTTTAATGAACGATGGGGAGAAATTGTCACTTTGATTTCACCAATACTGGCGAGTTCGGACAGCTTTTGCACTTGTTCTTTCTTTTTCAATTCAATTAACAGGTCTCCGCTGGTCATTTTCGAGGCTTTGTAGTCTTTTCCAATTTTTTCTATGAGGCATTTCGCCACCAAGAAAGGGGATAGCTTACGCATACTTTGTGTTCCTTCACTATGCAAGACGTGGTAACGTGGAAAGTTGTCTAGGCAGGTTCGGAGGGTAAATTGAAAAGGTGCATCGGTGCGGCTTCTTTTCAGAGGCCGATCTGGAAGTCGCGGAAAAGCTTCTGCCATAATATGGTTTCAAAATTCGACGGCGGTGGTAGCCACCCACCACCGAGCCCAACAAGGGGACGCTGCAGGTTGTGAGCAACCTGCACACGCCAGCTATGCACCGCCACTATAACCTAATGCATATAACCAAGACTGGACATACTACGCACGGTTAACCCTTGCCGCCAGGGAAATTCGGAAGTAAGAAGTGATGAGAAGACAGGAAAGATGAAAAAGGTGAGAGAGAAAGACGAAGATTGGAGAGGAGGACAGGAAAAGGCGACTGCCAATTTCCCCCGGGTGGGTCAGTCCGGGGGTGCCGTCTACGTGACGCAGAGGCCAAACAGGTGTGTTGCCTCCGCCGGGGGGCCTTAAAGGTCCGAACACCCGGCATCGGCTCAACCCCCAGGATCCCCCTTTCCCCGGACACGGCTAAGCCACGCACGGCTACACGCGGGAGGGTCCAACCCTCGTGTGCTCGGGTCCGTGGTGTCGCAACACACCAAACGCCTGCTGACGCAGACGCCCCTGCGGGGTCAAACTTAATTAATCATGGGCTAGCCTTAGACACCGCGCCATACGTATCCCCTCTGATAAGCAGACCCACTCGACACCCCTATACCCTCATTCTCTAACACCAATTTTTGCGACGACTGACACTTTTCGGCACTCTTTTTTTCCCCAAACCATAGCTGACTGGAATAAACTAATTTAAAGCCTTTCCCCAGCGTCCATGTCCTGTATACCATTTGTGTAAATAATGTTGTTATTTCATGTATAAATTAGAGCTGTATTATAACCAAGTTGTTTCAATTTTCTTAATCACCTACCTTATGACGAAAGATTTCGTGTGAGAAACGGATTACAAACTTGTTTCATCCGGTTCTTTTGTGTAAGTAATCTTGTGTATTCTCCTCACCCTGCTTCGATTTCTTGTCCGCAGTATTTTATAATTCACTAAATTAAAATAAATGAATCGAAAGTTGTAGAGAGCAGTATACAACAGATTTACATTATGAATGTTGCTTACTTTCTTAAAATTACGAGACAGCTTGTGTACATAGGAAACTAAATGGGCTGGTATTTTTTCTTTTATTTTTTGCCTGTTTCATTGACTAACTGCTTCACTTTTTGTTGGAGTCCCTCACACACAAAAACAATAAGAATTCAAATACATAGCGTCTAATAATGGCCTTGTCGGCACTTTGAAGCTGCAGTCATGCTGGTACTCCCATGATTCTATAAGTGCTGCCTGGAGGCATAATCCCTGTACTTTTTAATTGAACTTACGATCATCATTATCACAAGAAAAATTAGACCTTTCATTTCTTGCCTTATAGGCCCAACGCATATGTGCCTACCCGAAGTAAAATATAGCTGAAGGTCCAGCAACTGAATCGTATAACTTTCGCTTATCTCTCGTGCGTGAAATTAGGTCACCCGGAAAGTTTAGTGAAAGTGCTAGTTGAAGAAGCGAATGACGATTGCAGAGATTGTCGCACACTATGTGGCTGCAAGTCGCTTGCATGACAAACTGCTGAACCCTATTAACAGCACACCAGGTTGTCATTGCCGACGTCAGCTACAAAGCCTACCATATTTAGCAAATTCTTGATACTGAAGAGGGCGACTTCCAGGTGACGTGCAGGTTAACACAAAGACATGATGACAAGATGACAAGTTGACATGAAGTTGAAAAAGGACCCAAGTTCCGCTACCGGCTGCGAATGACTGGAAGGCCAGCAGCTTCGCGCAACTTCTAGTAGTGCACCGTACAATGCATTACATCAGGAACGGGACCAGATAATTAGTGAAAGGTTTAGTTGCGCCTTAAAAATGTTAACAGCAAAAAGAATGCGGGGCTAAATTTTAGTTAAAGAGCTTACCGCTTTGCGAAAAACAAGCTTAAGCTCATCCCAGCTGACAAGTAAGATGGATTTTTGGCACTACGTCAGGTTAAATATGGTTTGCTACGAAGCAGAACAAGTTTTTGCGAAGAACTTCAAACCCACCAGCTCCAACCCGGAAAAAAATAAAAATAAAAAAATAAGCTAGCCCTAAAGTTGTTCGAGAACCCTCTAAGGTCGATTACAAGTTAAGCAGAATAATTTTTACAGCGTATTTCAGCTGCAAGGCACATTGACCAATTACTTCCTTCAGACGACAGTTTCCGAGAAGACGTCATGGCAGACACACCTTGCTTGATTTTTTCGTAACATTATTATAAAATGCTAGGCATCAGTCCCTGTTCTCAAAAAAGAGTTGTTAGTCGGCGCTTGTCCGTGTTCTCTATCTTGCCCCTTGTTCGTTTCCGCCATTCTTGAATATGGATTACCAACGGGCCCAGCACTTAGTACTTCTGCATCAGTGCCCCATTATTTGTGAAAAGCCCATAAAGAGTGGTGCAATAGCTCCGTGAGCCTTTTAGAACTGTTGGTAAGGCTTTTAAATAGTTGCTAAAATTTTATATTATTCTCCTCTCACTCCGCGGGTCAACTTCCGGCTGTTCGCGAAAATGTGAATGGTATAGGAGCGCATGGTCTTTAAGAATCTGCAAGCACCAGCTCCAAGAATTTTTTCACGCTGTTGGAATACCTTGAATTGCCAGCCCTTATTCATAATGGTAACATTTACATCCATCTAACTGGCATGTTTCTCGGCCTTTCTATCGCTTCCATTTTAAAAGGTATTTTCTTATCTTCGTTTAACATCCGAATGAGGGGAAGCTTAAAGCTCACCTTTCGTCTGCGTGTACAGGCGATTAGGTTACTACCCGGTTGTTGAAGAGGGTCGTGCATTCATGTTGACGATGCAGTAGCTATATCGGCTACTTTCACTAAGTTTTCCGAGTGATTTAATTTCCAGAACGAAATTCCGAAAAGCCTCCCGTCTAACATTCATTCATGTTCGGATACCCAGTGGACACTTTTTGGAACTACGACCCCTAGGTTGATAATAAAAAAAAGCTCTTACGCTAATATTGTTCGTAAGAGAAATTTTCGACCATCCTGGCGCCGGACGCATTATTGGTGAAGGTGGCCAGCCAATGGCAAAGGGCACGTACAAAAGAACAGCTTTGTTAATTCCGCCGTTGGGCCTGCGTTTACAAAAAGTTCGCCCGCTAGAGTCGTTCGTAGGAGCCAATTCCAGCCAAGTTGTGCATGTGATATTATTATCGAAGTTGCCTGGCTAAGGCAAGGCAACAAGCACTTAAGAATTCAAAGCTTCCTGAACGCAATATTGAATGCCCAATTCACAAGTGTTCATCGTAAGTACTGTTTGCCATAGGTCAGCCGCCTTTACTTACAGTAGGTGCGCCATCTTCATTGGCTACCATCTACTCTTACGAATAATTTTAGCGTGAGAAGTTTCCTGCGAATGTGGGCTCTCAATTATGTGGGTGAACTGATTTTCCTAACAAAGTGGTCGAGGAATTTCTACAGTGCACAACCTGCAGCGTATGGCCAGCCGACAAATTTAAGCCAACTTATTTTTCTCTAGAAACGTTGGAACTTAGCTGTTACTCGAGCATTACTTAATTATTTACGGGTACAGTATCTTGGCCAGAGCAGGATGCGCTATTGTGGTTTTGCTAAAAGACATCTTTTCGCGACTGCGCGAATTCTGTAATTATAAACGACCTTTGTTGAACTTATATGTTCGTGTTAAAACGAAATCTTGTGGAGAACGCGGTTTCCGGTTCTCTGAAAAAAAAATGACAAACGTGCACGCAGAGAAATCTAACTGACGAGACGCTCAGGTGTAATTGTGCTGTTAGAGCAGACAAGGAGTCTTTCGTTTGCGTGAAAAAGTGCATGGAGTAACATTTCCGTCTGTGCGCTTCAAGCAGCTGTAGGCTGTAGAAGGGCAACCGAATCTAATGGTTTATTTTGTTGCGGTTACTGCCCATCTCGAAGAGCGAATCCCGATGCGCTTTGTTTGCTTGTTTGCTTGTGATGCAGCTGTGAAAGCAATAGTCTTTCTGTACTCCCAAAAAGTCTGTCACTCGCTTCGTCTCACTACGTGTAATACGAATATTTATTGGTATCAGTTCTCCATTTCTTTTTCACGTCCCCTTTTTAGCTTAGAAAGGCCTCAGAATAGTTAAGTTCCTTACTAATAGTTCCTTTCTTACGTCATCTGCATAGCGCGGAGGTGAACGTGAAGGTAAATGTCCCCGCTAGAGGTACCGTCTCGTGCAGAAATATTTCTTCTGAACGTCTGAAGCACTTTTTCCCTCAGCCGCTGTACCGCCTTTACTTTTCTCAGCTGGAGACGAAGGCATTCGTGTGGGATATGTGTGACAGGTAACAACATTTCTCCGATAATGTGCTCTAATAAAATGGAGCGATATTTATTTTAAAGTTTACTAGATTGTGCCTTCTGCTTCTCTGCAGTGATGCATTTTCTTACTAGGCACTTCGATGGAGACAATCATAAACGTACCTGTTAGTACTCACATGCCAGGTTATACTGCACGTCCCTTTGACAAAGAATGCGTTAGGCATCCGAAGTTATTTGTCCTCATCATCGCGGCTCCATGTGCCACAGGAGGGAGCGCATGGTCGCAGAATACGCGGACAGCGTTGCCTCGTGTCCCAGAAGGCACTGTTCAAGTTAGAAGTTAGACTTAGTTCAACTCGGAATTAGTGCAATTTAGACACAACCTGCAGGAGTGGATGACGAGCTTGTTTCCCCTTTAGTCGCTATCCACAAGCTTTCTCTTGTCTTTTGCGAGAGCGAAAAACAGCGAATTATGTCTCTGCACCGGATGGTAAAAGTTTAACATCCGTTACACATTAAGTGTAACGGCGCCCGCTATGGTCTTTTGTGTCTATGGCATTCTTCTGCTGAGAACTACATTGTCTGCTCACACTTGTGTACTGAAACGAAGGTGCGTATTTTTGATACGCTTGTCATTTACATTTTTTTTTTTCTTTAACATGCGCATGGTCGCCTTCTGAACCTTAATTTGTCGCGAATTTCGGGTTGTTTGCATGCCGAAAAACCTTTGCCGAGAAATATGCGCAGGATAACTTTCCGGGACAATGTTTACCGCTTGGTTATGTAATTTCCCACCTTAATCTCTCCACGGTTTTACCTTAGGAGAAGAAAAAAAAAGAAGTGTGGTCACACGACAGTTATCCTGTCGAACACTGGAATTATTATGAGAATTATTATCAACATGATGATCAGCCAATTTGTACACTGCCAGACGAAAGCCTCTACCAGCCATTCCTAATTTCCCCTGTCTTGCACGGACTGGTTCTATACCGTATGCCTGATAACTTCCTAATTGATCACAACACTGTTGTGGTCTCGGTGCTGACGCCCGTTATTGCCAATGGGTCGCAAGCCCCAAGGGTAGCGTTGGCCTGGCGGCCTGGGGCACTGGAAGCATCCGAAGGTCCCGGCAAAGCATGAGAAGACTGGTAACAGAACAACTTGTTTATTCTAACAACGCAAAAGAGCGGCCGGTCAGGTCGACCGGAGTGGAGAGACGGGAGAGCACGTAACTCAACAGTACAAATCGGAGCCTCTCTCCTGGCGTCCGGGGGCAGCTGCTCTTATACTCTCGGCGTCGCGGGCCAGAAGGAAGGTCACGGGATGAGCCCACGACACGGCGGAGCATGAGCCCACGACGGCGCGCACGGTCGAGCCGAGAGACCTGCTGAACCGAGTGTAGTGACGCATCGCCAACCCGCCGACGGACAGACCGCCTGGCTCCTCACTTGGGGAGCTCCGCTCCCCGGCTGCCGCGCTTTGACAAGCGTGGGCACACACACACACACGCACATACGAAGTCACGTGGCACTGAAACACGCCTGGACACGCTTGGCGGGTAGGCGTTGCGGCGGCGTCGAACGGGCCAAAATGTCCGCCGCTTTGAACAAAGCCCCGGCGTCCGTTGCATCCGCGCCGGCATTACCGCGCGTTGTAGGCGAAACGTAACAGACCGCCCCGCCGGGGGAAGGAGATCCCGATGGTCAGGGGACTGCATCCGCTGTCCGGAGGGATGTCGCTCGATGATGCTCATAACCGAAGTCGGGCGTCCTTTGGCGTTTCTTGAGCGCAGCGCACAGAGAAGGCCTCGTTCTCACGTTCAGGTGCACACAGGACACTGCAAAGTGACTTCGGGAGAGTTGACATTTTTGTTCTCGTTTCCGGCAAGCGTTAGAACTACGCCGAAAGTCAACCGCTCAGTCAGCAAGCACGGCACAACCATCACTAAGCCCTGCCAGGCTCTTTCCCCTTTTATACTGCTGCCTAGTTCCTTACAGTAGTTTAGCAGCACTCAGAACGCGTCCATAAATCGGAAAATTGCACTAGAAAGCACATCATCACTTTGAAACACTACACAAAAGCAATAGGTTAAAAATCCTGCCTCAGGAAGAAAAACATCAGTAACAAGCAATTTTGAGGCTGATTCCCACGTTAGGGGCTTCGACTTAAGCCATCGGCGTTACCGTTGAGACTCCCCTTTTTGTAACGCACCTCAAAGGAATATTGTTGCAAAGCGAGGCTCCAGCGCAGGAGGCGGCCATTTTTGGGAGAGATGGTCTGCAGCCATTGGAGAGGGCAGTGATCCGTCTCAATGATAAACCTCGAGCCAGCTAGGTAACATGACAATTTCTGAACGGCCCACACGATACACGCACACTCTTTCTCGGTGGCGCTATACGCCTGCTCACGACTCGTCAGCTTACGACTAGCATACAGGACGGGGTGTTCTACTTCTCCATTTTCCCGTTGGCACAGTACAACGCCCATGCCTCGCTCACTAGCATCACACTGAACAACGAACCCTTTTGTGTAGTCGGGCGATCGTAGCACAGGCTGGCTTGTTAGGGCGCTCTTTAGGGCGCTAAAAGCTCTTTCCTTTGTCTCGTCCCAGACGACTGTTTGCGGCTCTGTCTTTCTTAGAGCATCCGTTAGGGGAGCCGCGATATCAGAGTACCTGGGGATGTACCTCTGATAGTAGCCGGCGACACCTAAGAACGACCGAATATCGGTCTTCGTGCGCGGTTGCGGGAAGTCTCGCACAGCGGCCACCTTTATTTCAGAGGGGCGGCGACGCCCCCGACCAATCACGTGTCCGAGGTAGACAACCTCGGCCTGTGCTAACTGGCACTTGGGAGCCTTGACTGTCAAGCCCGCATCGCGCAGGCGGGTTAGCACAGCCCGCAAGTGCGCCATATGCTCAGGCCAGGATGCGGAGAATATCGCTACTTCGTCTAGATACGGTAAAGCGAATTCTTGCTGTCCCCGCAACACTTTATCCATGAGGCTTGAAAAGCAGTATGGCGCGTTCTTCAAACCAAAACTCAAAACTTTAGGACGGAATGTCCCCATTGGTGAAATGAACGCCGCATACCTACTAGCCTCTTCTGTAAGTGGAACCTGCCAATAACCCCTGACAAGATCTAGGGTGGAAATAAACTGAGCGCTACTCACTCTCTCAAGGCGCTCCTCGATGTTAGGGATCGGATAAATTTGATCCTTAGTGATGGAATTAAGCCTGCGGTAGTCGACGCAAGGACGAGGTTCCTTGCCCGGTACCTCAACTAAAATCAAAGGGGAGGTATAATCACTCTCACCCGCTTCAATAACACCGAGCTGTAGCATTTTCGTTACCTCAGCCTCCATAATATCGCTCTGGCGGGGTGACACCCGGTACGCCTTAGATCGTACTGGCTCTGGGGAGGTAAGTTCTATGTCATGAGTAAGGACAGAAGTCCTACCAGGCCTCTCAGAGAACAGACCTTGAAACTCTTGTAAGATCTGGTGTAGTTCGGTTTTCTGCTCAGGCGACAGCGATGCTTTACTTATTAAGTCACTAATGACTTGATCGGTGTCTTTCCTGTTCGTCACTGAGCCTAGTCCCGGAAGCTCGACCGGAAGCTCTTCTAATTTTCCCGCATCGGGAATTTCCTCTCCAGTATCTGGTGCCTTTAACGCTACAGGCTCAATTTTATCCCGTTCGGGCGTGCTCTGAATACCAGCTTGCTGCGCCTCTGACCCTTTTTCATCGTTCAACAACGTCGACCCCGCAACCACCGCCTTTGCAGCGAGCTCCCGAACCTTCGATCTGGTTAAGGCCTGAACGCTAGCCTCACCAAACAAAAGCCCCTTCTCGCGCAGGAGGTGATCGGACCTGTTCGAAAATAAGTACGGGTACTGGGGGGGCAGCATAGATGACACTGCGGCCTCCGTCTCAAGTGCTCCGAAAGGTCCTTCAATAAGCACTTTTGCTACCGGCAGACACACGCTATGAGCTTCCACTGCTTGCTTGATCCATGCGCACTCGCCCGTGAACATATCGGGTTCTACGTAAGAGGGGTGAACTACATCCATTGTAGCTGCGGAATCGCGAAGCACTCGGCACTCTTTCCCGTTCACGAGGAGGTCTCGCATGTAAGGCTCGAGAAGCTTCATGTTCTCGTCAGTGCTGCATAAAGACAAAAACACGACTTTTGTTTTTGTTTCTGGACACTGCGCCGAAAAGTGACCCGGCTTCTGGCACGTATAACAAACGCGCGCTTGCCTCGTCTCGAACCGCTTTCTGCGTTCGGCTTCGGTTGCCGCCGTCTCCGTACGTTCGGTCGGACTGCTTTCACTCGCATCCGCACTACGTGTATCCCCCTTTGCTCTCATGGGTGTGAACTTCGGCCTCTCAAACTTGGAGCCAAATTCACCCTTTTGACCGTTCTTAGCTCCGCGAGCCCGACGCGTCACAAACTCCTCGGCTAGCTCAGCGGCTCGAGCCACCGTACTAACGTCTGGCCTATCCAAGACCCAGTACCGCACGTTCTCAGGTAACCGACTATAAAACTGTTCTAGCCCGAAACACTGCAGAACTTTCTCGTGGTCACCAAACGCTTTCTCTTCTTTGAGCCACTCCTGCATGTTTGACATAAGCCTGTACGCAAACTCTGTATATGACTCACTTTTGCCTTTCTCATTTTCCCGAAACTTCCGACGGAACGCCTCCGCTGACAGCCGGTACTTTTTTAGCAGACTCGATTTCACTTTGTCGAAATCCTCTGCCTCCTCTCTCTCCAAGCGAGCGACTACGTCGGCCGCCTCGCCGGGTAGCAAAGTGAGCAAGCGCTGTGGCCACGTTTCCCGAGAGAACCCCTGCTTCTCGCACGTTCGCTCAAAGTTAACCAGGAACAAACCAATGTCCTCTCCAAGCTTAAACGGCCGCATCAGGTCAGTCATTTTGAACAATACTCGTTCTCCTGCACCGTGTGCCTGACTTCCATTACGAGCGCGTTCCATCTCTAACTCGAGACGCTTCATTTCCAAAGCGTGTTGACGGTCGCGCTCTTCTTTTTCTTTCTCTTTTTGTTCTTTAAGTTCGCGCTCCTGTCTTTTTGCCCGCTCCTCAATGGTCTCAAGGCAATCCGACAGCTCGTCATCCTCAGCTTCTAACTCAAGAATAGCCCTTAGCAGTTCTGGTTTTCTGAGTTTGTCTGAGACATCCAGACCCAACTCTCTTGCAAGCTCCAGCAATATCGGTTTGCGCAACGACTTCAAATCCATGGCTGCTCTGAATGCTGCTTTCTCTACTGCCTACTATTGTCTTGCCGCAAACTAACCCGGCAGCAACGACAACCACAATTACCAGCTCTGTTTCTGACACTAACAAAAGCCTGGCAAAACTCAGAAGAAGAAAGTCCCGCACTCACCAAACCTCGCAGCCAAGAATTCCGCGCAGTCGTTCCGCTGCAGGCAACCAGTCATCACACAGGGCTCGTTGCACTGCTCCCGGATGGTCGTTGTGCTGCTCAGCATACAGTCAACCGCATCTCTTCGCTGCTGGCCTCCGTTGTCGCGATCTCACCGCTGGCAACCAGTTGTTGGGGTCTCGGTGCTGACGCCCGTTATTGCCAATGGGTCGCAAGCCCCAAGGGTAGCGTTGGCCTGGCGGCCTGGGGCACTGGAAGCATCCGAAGGTCCCGGCAAAGCATGAGAAGACTGGTAACAGAACAACTTGTTTATTCTAACAACGCAAAAGAGCGGCCGGTCAGGTCGACCGGAGTGGAGAGACGGGAGAGCACGTAACTCAACAGTACAAATCGGAGCCTCTCTCCTGGCGTCCGGGGGCAGCTGCTCTTATACTCTCGGCGTCGCGGGCCAGAAGGAAGGTCACGGGATGAGCCCACGACACGGCGGAGCATGAGCCCACGACGGCGCGCACGGTCGAGCCGAGAGACCTGCTGAACCGAGTGTAGTGACGCATCGCCAACCCGCCGACGGACAGACCGCCTGGCTCCTCACTTGGGGAGCTCCGCTCCCCGGCTGCCGCGCTTTGACAAGCGTGGGCACACACACACACACGCACATACGAAGTCACGTGGCACTGAAACACGCCTGGACACGCTTGGCGGGTAGGCGTTGCGGCGGCGTCGAACGGGCCAAAATGTCCGCCGCTTTGAACAAAGCCCCGGCGTCCGTTGCATCCGCGCCGGCATTACCGCGCGTTGTAGGCGAAACGTAACAACACCCATTTCTCTGCCGTTCTCGAATGACAGCCATTCTGTAATTTTAATAGACCACGGTTATCTTCCTTACGCTTTACATGGCCCACCCAACTCAATTTTTTTCCTCCTCATCTAAACTTTAAGGCATTCAGTATTCCTATTGAACGCTTTATCCCCGTCAAATGAACGCCGCTGTTTTTCTGTCACTTAACGTAACGCCTTACATTTTCTTTTCGTCACTGGTTGCATGGTAGTCAACTGCTCATGCTTTTCTGTAGATCTCCAAGTTTGCGCCCCGTATGCTATAACCGGTAGAATGCAATGTATGTACGCTTTGCTTTCCGATTATAGCGATAAACTGCTGGTTGCTTTCTGGTGGACAAGCCGCGGTAGCTTACTGGCTGTGGCGTGGAGCTGGTAAGCTCGAAGTCGTGGGTTCAAATCCAGCCACTGCGGCTGCATTCTGATGTGGTCGGAATGCAACAAACACTCGTGTACCATGGATTAGGTGCACGCTAAGTAAACCCAGGCAGTCAAAATTACACGGAGTCCTCCCCCCCCCCCCCCCCACGGCGTGCCTCATAATCATGATATAGTTTTGGCACGTAAAACCTAAGAATTTAATTTTAGTTTTCTGTTAATAGCTGATGTATGCGCTCCGGCCAATTTCTCTTTTCTTTCTCTACAAAATTTTACTCGAGGAAGTAGCGGCACAATTTCCATGTGTAGATTAGGTTATCCAAACCATCTTGGAAGTATGTATAGTCAGAACAGTTGACTCATTTCTACGACACTGCAATTAAATAGGCATGCACAGCGCGTGAAACAGCCCGTGCAGGTCTCCCAGTCACCGTGTGTAAATCTTGTTGCTGTTCTTCGTCAGCGCGTTAAGCAAGAACCTTAGCCACACCAATCCATCGCTACCCTCGCATCCCGTTGGCTCTTTCCATATTGACGTAAAAGGTCGTCTCATTAAAAAAAATATCGCCGAGAACTTTCACAGCAACTAGACACGTCTAGAGAACACGCCAAACTCCCTGTGTACTCAAATGCAATGGTAATATTTAGGCATGGATGAGTCTCCCAAGCAGTGTTCTGTGGAGCACACGATACCGTTTATAGTAGCTCATTTTTAGGCTTCGCGTAAGTGACGTCCACAAGAAGAAGCACTGGCAGCTGCCGCCAAACCGCTCCGGTGGACAACGCACAGGTTCAGAGCTGTATAACTGTACAGAGAATTACGCATCCCACTATAGCTGCCTAAGAGCTCATTTACGTGAATTTCTGAGATCCTAACGCACCATGCCGCAACTGCAAAGTTTAAATCCTCTTTTCCTTTCTTTTCTTCTTTTTAGGCAGTGACGTATTAATTGTTTTTGTCCACAGCTATATTGCAATGTCACCCACTCAAATGTCCAGCACCGCGAGAAAGTTCTGTCGAAAAAAGAAATCAACTCATAGTCGCATAAGACCAAATCACTATATAGATGAAATGAAAGTGGCTTTTTTTATATGCATTTTCTTGACTTTTCGTTCTTCACCTCGCACAGGTCTTTTTCGAATATTTGTATTGCCATTTTTGGTTTGGCTGCGTACGGGCAAAGATTTGCAGAGAAATATACATCTCCGAAGCTGCGAAACAGATGTTAAATTTCGCAGTTTTCTCGTGTGAATTTGTTTCCTTCTAATCACGAATGAAGCGCATGGTTGTCAAAATGACCGAATAAAAGCACAGATCGTTTGAGATGCCACTAGCGATGTCAACTTTCCGGAAATTTCGAAGACCCGGACTGCCGTCTGTGTGGTGGCTATGCGGACTTCAAGCGTGTCCTGTGAGGCTGCGCCTCTGCCGTCCCTCCTTTCAACCGAGAGGAAATGATGAAGCTCATTAGGGCCCAGGACCAGACCTCTCAAATCCTGTCAATCCAGAGGACTCGCGAGAGGGCCGTCAGGTTTCACCTGATCGTCCCCGAGTGGGCATAGCCAGGTGACGTTGGGTTTGCTCGCGTCTATTGTGGACTAAAGTTGTTTCACTCACTCACTCACTCGCTCACTCACTCCCAGAAACTTTCGAACCACTGGAAAAAATATCTGGACATTTCTTAGCGTGAGTAGAGCAAAAATAAGAGAAGACAAGGGTCCATGCAAGCACTTTACCTTTCTTTTTTTTACGCAACATCACAGTAAAAGCGTACGTCCAATGCCGTTACATCAGGACTGGAGATTGAGTGTTATACGGCTTTGCACATTTACGCAGAAGGTTATGGCGCGAGTGTCTAGAGTGTGCCGCCAGTATGGGCAGAAAGCTAATTTGGGAATGATGGGCAGTACGTGAATTGGCCATCGTTTTGTTCTTCCTTGTAACAACCATGTGAATCCGTACAATGTTGTTCTTAAAAGTTACTTTTT